>NC_086155.1:134497081-134800111 GCF_035149785.1 Candoia aspera
TATGGGCATGCCCCCTGAGAAACAGCTTTTCCACTTCCTGATTCACATAATTGTTGTTAGTTGCCGTCGAGTTGTTTACGACTCGTGGCAACCCTATGTATAACAGAACGAAATGCTGTTCGGTCTTGCGCAATATGCCTGACTATTCCAATGTTTGCTTCCATTGTTTCTGTAATTGTATCAATCCATTGCATTGTAGGTCTTCTTCTTTTCCCCTGGCCCTCGACTTTACCAAAAATGTTGTCCTTTTCAAGAGATTCTTGACAATGTGCCCAGAGTATGAGAGTCTAAGCCTAGTTATCTTTGCCTCTAGGGAACATTCTGGTTCTATTTCTTCTAAAACTGATTTGTTTGTTCCTCTGGCAGTCCATGGTATTTTCAATCATCTTCGCCAATACCACAATTTGAATGCATCAATTCTTCTATCTTCCTTTCTTAATATCCAACTTTCACAGGCATATGTGGCAATTGAGAAGACCATGGCGTGAGTCAGACGCATCTTTGTTTTTAAACTGACATCTTTACTTCTGAAAACTTTAGATCATTAATTGAATCATAGCCTCCTGAAGATGATTTCAAAGAGGTTGACAAGTATTGGGACAAACCTAAGGGTGCTAAATTTAATTTTAACCAGCAGTTACAAATTGCGATCCTCATCTATGCTTATTTTTTTTCCTAACTCTAGCCTCAGATTGGGAATAAAATAAACACCTTATGGAGCAAAAGGAAAAAAAAATCCTTTTCTGGGATTACATTAATAATGTGCTGGATCTTTTGGGCTATGAATTTAGCATGCTCTCTGTGGGACCTAGTATAATGAAAATAATCCCCAGATTTTAGAAGCTGTGAATTCATTCCAATAACAATGTTTTTAATAGGTCAACAACAATTTAAAGATCTTTTTGCAAAATCCAATACTTCAGTTTGATCATCTTCTTAGATAAAATGCTCCAATGTGCAATGACCTAGAGCACTCACCGCAGACCTATATCTAACCTGTAGCATGTTGGCACATCACCCATGTCTAAAAAGTCTGCTAGATGCTTGTCTGGAGTTTTGGTTGTATAGAAGTCTGAACTGGTAAATTGTTTGCATACAGAGTTAATATATAGATTAAAAATAGTGGGGCCAAAATGCTAGTCCTGTGCAGCAGTTCATAAAAAGGCAAAAAAAGCATTTTGGAGCACACATCTATTTACCAAACTCCAAACCTCGGTAATAGATGGGGGAATAATTGGCCTTGTGCAAGCAGGGTTTCAACCAGGATGGTCTGCTATAGACCATTGTTTAGTGGTTCAACATCTGACAGATGAATACACAAACCACTCTGACCTGAATCTATATGCAGCCTTTATCGATTTCAAGACAGCTTTTGATAATATCTCAAGGGATATTCTGAGCAGATCGTCTATAGACAAAAGACTCTTGCTCCTAATTCATAAGCTATCCAATAAAACTGGCTTAAAGTAAGATGTAACTGGGGAGGGGACCTTTCTGATTTTATTCAGACAGTTAAGGGAGTGAAACAATGTATTTTAGCACCATTGCTTTTTAACATTTATAGCAACTCTCTGATTAAAACTCTTCAGGGAGTTGATATCCATGCACCTAAACTGGCTGATAGACATTCCCCAATTCTACTCTACACGGATGATGCAGTTCTTCTCTCCTTGTCTTCTGTAGGCATGAGATGCAGGCACTAAGAATCCTGGCATCCTACTATAATGAGGAACAATTAATAATCAATTATGATAAATCTAAAGGCTTAGTTTTTTCTAACAAACGACAAAGGCATAAGTGGACAATTGATTCCCATGACTTAGAGCAAGTTAAATGTTTTAAATACCTGGGCGTAGTATTTCAGGGCTCTAGGAAATTAACAGCCCAGGTAGATTATGCCACTTCTATTGCCCAAAAGAGCTCACAAGCAATAATAAAATTTTATAGGCAACGGGGCAAATTACATCCCAGCAGCAATTAAACTGTTTATGGCTAAAACGGTTGTCCAACTACTATTGGGATACAGCCTGGCCTTTATACAAACCTAAGGGCTTATGAAACCATTCAATTGAATTTCCTTAGGACTTTGTTCGGTACCCCAAAATGCACCCCTACTGCAGTCTTGAGGCTTGAAGCTAACATGCCAAGTATTAAGGCTCAGGCCTGGACCAGGATTCTAACCTCAGGACTCAAAATCATGTTTGACCCTAGAGGCCTGATGCCTCTGCTGTTGTCAGACAGCTACCAATCTCATTGGCACCACACCTGTATAGAAGTACTTTACAGTCGTGGCCTCTCTCCTGAATATTTAGGCCAATTAATCCTTGAGAAGGCCAAATCAGTAGTAAAAGAAAGAATTAGGGATGTTGATCGCCAAAATGATATTATCAGTGCTCCTGAATTCTATCGCAAACCCTCTACTGCAGGGTATCTATACAATCTCTCCTTAAGCAAATAAAGATGGGCCTTTTCCAGAGCCAGGTTGATGCCCTCCCTTCAGCACTGCTGGCAGGAAGATTTCATGGGACTCCTTATTCACTGAGACTTTGCCCTTGTGGATCCAGGGAGGTAGAAATCCTTACCCATGTTGTCATACGGTTTCCTTTTTATGATGCCCCAAGACATTTTTTGATCTCCCCAATCATCTCTAAATTTGAGGGTCATACTGATAGATTTTATGTTTATTTCTTTTTGAGGGATGCTGACTCTAAACTTACCTGGTGGCCAAATATTTTTATCAAGTTATACCATTACCCATTACCCAAAATTTTTAATTAGATATATTGTTTCACGGTTTTATTGTTTTCCTTTTTCCTGATAACAGAATTGTTGGACTAAATTATTTTTCTTCTGTTGTAAAAGCTGGTCAAAACCCATAATAAAGATATTTGAATTTGAATTTTAGAATTTGTTTTTCAAGTAGAATTGTACCTACTGTCATATTTCTTGAGAATTGTCATTGAGAAGGGATATTCAGGTTAGGTATTCAGATTGGCTCATGGGTATTGCCAATACTGAGTTAGTGCTTCAATACTTGTGACAAATTTTGCATCTTTGCATAGTATGTAGTTGATCTCTGCTTTCATTTGTTTTGTGCTTGGATTAATGCTCTTGTTTTGCTCAGACCAATGATGTCAATTTTGTGACTTCTTCCAAGAAGTAGTTTTGGCATGCAGCCCTGAATCTACTCTTAACACTGTAGAAGGGAATTTGGAATTAGGCCTGGGCTGCCCCGTTGAATCCATCCTTTAGTTTTATAAGTCCATTAGAACCTGTAGAAGTTATACTCCTCCAAAGATGTCTCTCTTTTGTCTCCTTTGGCTTAAGTTGTTAAGTAAATTGAAATATGAGATCATGTGGTGGCTCTACTGTAAAAGGTCTTCATAGGTTTCCAAATTTTTAAATTTATTAAAATATTTTTATATATTATGTCAATTATGATCATAGACCAAAAAGGACAAAAAGTTGAGAAAAGAATATAGAGTACAAATATCTAGTAAAAAAAACTATTTGTACCTGAAACTAAACATACCTAGAGTACAGTCAGATCCAGTAAGTTCTGACTATCAATGCAATGGCCCAAAATTTGGCTACCATTCTGGAAACTTCTTGATTCTGGTTCTTTAGAAGGTAGTATACAATTGCTTCGTGAGATTGATCTGGGTAGTTTCTGATAAGAGGAGAGATTAGCTCTAGCCTCTATAGATGATAAATAAAGCATTTCAGAAGTATGCGCACTACTGTCTCAGCTTAAGAATCTGAACAGATATACAGATGGTCTTGGTAAGAAATGCCATTACGTTTTCCCATCAGTACCATTGTTGGAAATGCACCCAAGGCTGCCAGTGTGAAAGCCCTCCTATATGGTGGGACAAGTAGATAATAAAAGTACTTAGGGGTGGTAAAGAGAGGATGTAAGAGTTTATTATAGCAGAAATGTGAAATGTTAATTCTGTCTCTGTGTATGGAGGTCAAAGGTTTTCTGCTTACACATTCTTTTGGCTTCATCCAGGTCCAGCATAGATACAGATTGGGGGGGGTGAGTCCCCAATAAACCAAGCCAGCTGTTATTTCCTAGCTCCAAGGACACTGGTGTCTATCTGTCAATACTAATTGGGCTAAAGATTCACTACTAAAGATCTGCTTAAATCAGTACTTCAACCAGCAGAGTTGAAAGCAGACCTTGATTTTATTATCACTGATAGTTTTTTCAGTAAAGGAAATTTCGAAATACAGTAGGTGGTCAAGAAAATCCCAGCATCCTTGAGAATTCCAGTAGGACTGAAGAGGTTGGAAAGGAAGCAGCTGGTTTTGATACAAGAGACTAAAACCCATTATCCCATAAAGTGCTTGCTCTCCTGCTATGCTGTCTGTTGTTTCTGTGCTTCTGCTTTGCTTTCTGCCTGGCATCTCTGTTATTCCTGTCTCCCCACGAGCATCCTTTTGTATCCTTTCTGGAGGAATACTTCTATACTCCGCTTTCCATTTTTCAGTAGAGGTTTTCACCTCAAACACAAACTCATTTCTAAAATCTAAATGTCTAGGTTATATTTTAAGCTTTCTAAGTGCCATGCTTTGAATTATGTTTCCATGTTTAAATATTATTGTTGAACTTTTATAAAATATTTAACCACATCTCAAAGAGAATTTTTATAAAATGATGTATTGTTGGTACATGATGCCAGAGAAACTATCTAGAATGTATAAAGGCACTTCAAATGTATGTTGAAAATGTGAAGGGACATTTTATCATGCTTGGTGGACATGTAAAAAAGCTAAAACATTTTTGATTCAAATACATACTTCAATACAGAGGATATTAAAGATTAGTATTCAGTTGAAACCAGAACTTTTCCTTTTAGGATTAATGGAGAGCCAGTTTGGTCTAGTGGTTAAGGCAACAGGCTAGAAACCAGGAGACTGAGTTCTATTCCCGCCTTAGGCAGGAAAGCCGGCTGGGTGACCTTGGGCCAGTCACTCTCTCTCTGCCCAACCCACCTCACGGGGTTGTTGTTGTGGGGAAAAGAGGAGGAGGAAGGAGTATTAGGTATGTTCGCCACTTTGAGTTATTTATAAAAATAATAAAGGTGGGATAGAAAATAAATAAATAAAATAAACAGAAAAGAACATGGAAGATTGTTTCAGTATATGGTCACTGTGGCAAGATTACTATATGCACAGAGATGGAAAGATTCAGCACTGCCCATTATGGAGGAATGGTTGGTGAAGTTGACAGATTTTGCTGAAATGGATAAATTGACTTTTTTGATTAGAGAAAAGACACTATCTACATTTATTGGTGACTGGAAGCCTCTTATGGACTTTTGTGTAAAAATGAAAAAAATGAACGTGATTTATGATTTTGATGATTAGACAGGACAGATTATAGAAAAAGAAGTAATATGCATTGTTAAAAGAGAGGTTAAAATATATTGTACTTACAGCTGCTGTGAAGAATATCAGAAGCTACTTCCTTATATATTTGTTTTCTTTCTTTTCTATTTTTCTTTAACCATTTTTCTTTTCTTGCACTTTCTGCTTTTTCTTTTATTTCTTTCTTTTCCCTTTTTCTTTCTTACTTTACATTAGTTTGTGCTAGTTTTTAATCTTGTTTAAAGGCTTTAATAAAAATTATTTATACGCACACACATATATAAAATATTTAACCACATGCTTGCCCAAAGTATGTCTGCACCTCAATAAATTGTAAATATATAACTTCAACATCTTTTTGAGTTTCTTTTTCTTTATTTTGCTCACTTGTATAGGTGTGAACCCAGTCTATATCACAAAGGTTCTTTGACATGTGTTTTCCCAATAAATGGTTACAAATGACAATTAGAAACATCTCCAATATTATTTTTGTTAAATATTGGTATGATAATGCCCACACCCACAAACATATCACTTGGAAACTAACAGCCACCATTCTAGGTTTGACTTTAATTCCAGTGGAATAAACATCCATTTTTAGTTTGCATAACTGCACTTATCCACATTCTTAAACTCCTCCAAACCTTGAAAAACAACCCAAAATTGGCATGGAAATTGGTTTTTTCCACATTCCTAAGGTTTTGGGGAGGACTTTAAGGGAAGACTAGAGCAGTTTGCCTCATAGAAGCCGCCTGCTCTCAACTTTTTTTTGTTGTGGTTTATTCAGTTACTTCCAACTCTTCACAACCTGATGGGCATCATTTTGTCAGGAATGTTTGTTGGTAACTGCTTCTTGGAGTACTTATAAACATGTACTTGTGTCATTGGTGTTAGTGTCTAGCCACCTTGTCCTCTATCAGCCTCTGTTTTGATTATCTTCAATGTTTCCAAGCATCTGGGCATGAAAAAACAATGTTTCTGGAGAACTTGTGCACATGCAGACAGACTGTTTTTCCAAAAGAATACTGTCTAATAGAAAATCAGCACTACTAAAAGAGGTGTTATAAGAATTAAAAGTTAATGAAATATACCATTGTGGATTTTTAATCACCAGCAGTGGTGAGTTAAACATGGAACAAATTGCATCCAAGACAGTATTTCTAATCTATTTTAAGTTACAAGTTAGTGGATTTTTTTTTAAATTGCCCTTTGTTTTTATTGCCATAGTATCAATCAATCAATCAATCAATCAATCAATCAATAGGAATAGAAACAAAAAAAGAACATATACAGATTTTTAAAAGTTCAGTTCTTAAACGAAGTATTTAAACTTTGACACATGGCTGAGGTATAAATAACATTACAGAAAGAATTACTTTCTTTATAAAATAAACTACCACATTTATGAGGGAAGGCAGAACTCAGCCAGTCTTGGATCTACTGTACTTGGCAAACAAGAAAGTTAAAGCCATGTTTATCTATAACATGGTCTCCTCAGTTTTGGCTTTGCATGACTGTGAATCTAAACATGGTGGTTTGTAAACCATGGTTCCACAGCCCCTTAAGTAAAGGTAAAGGTTTCCCTTGACATTAAGTCCAGTCGTGTCCGACTCTAGGGGGCGGTGCTCATCTCCGTTTCAAGGCCGAAGAGCCGGCGTTTGTCCATAGACACTTCCGTGGTCATGTGGCCAGCATGTCTGCATGATATGCTTTCAGAAAGTTGTCTCTAAAGGAACATATTTGTAGGAAAAGGCAGGGGAAAGGAAGAGGTACAGGATAAATTGATAACCATGAAACTTAAAGTATAATTTTAAAAGTGGGCACTGTATTCTCAGTCATAAAGCTTAACCTTTGAGAATCATTTTTTTAAGAATGAAATCTGTTGTAGGTCATGGAAAAAATATTCAAGTCTCATGAAAACTGTCCTTTGCAAGGCAATTTTATCCTTTTTTAAAACAAAAGATATTTCCCTTTACTTTTTTCTTTAGATCGAGCTGGAAGCATTAGCACTCTTGATTCCTTGGATTTTGCAAGATATTCAGATGATGGAAACAGGGAGACTGATGAGCGAGTGGCTGGTGAGTAAAATTTCAGATAAGATGACAAGTAAGCTTTATACAAATCATGCTCCCTGGTGAATTTTTGTTGGTATCTATGTTTGTAAATCACACACTTTCTAATATTGCGTTATACATTTAATTTATAGAGTATTGTCTAGAAACAAATTATTGAGTGGATGATTCAATTGTTAATATTCATTATTTGTAAGCCGCCCGGAGTCATACACAAGATGGGCGGCAAAGAAATTTAATAAATAAATAAATAAATAATATCTCATCTTTGTTTCTTCGCATTAAAACAGGGTTCATTAAAGAAATTATTGTCTTTCATGGCTTTTCTGTCACTATAATTGTCACAAATCAGTGGTAGTACAAAGTGCTCTTGAGAAGCTCAAGTTCTTTTAAATAAAGAAACTTTTCAGTTTACTTTATTTTAATGCAAATGGTTTCTTAACTGTTGGGAAAGCATCATGATAAGGTATTGAAGTTTATTTTTTGAATTATAAATTAAATTCATTATGGTAAAACTAAGAAAACTGGAAAATATTTAAAAATCACTTCTTTAGTACAAATATCAGCAACTCTAATACGACAATACAATACAAAACTGAATCTGATACTTTCTTTCATTTTTGTATTGATTGACTGACTTCAGAATGATAGGGAAATAAATTTGATCCTATAATATATTAGTGGATATTGATATTGATCTACTGAAAAAGAGTGTTTTGGTAAAAGGAAGAATTGAAAGAGCATCATTGTTTCCTATCAATCTCAAATCCAGGCTTAGATGAGCAGTTAATAGCAAAGAAAACAATCAATGTATGGGTGGATAACTTTGGGGAAGGCAGAAAGGTATATCTTTGTTACATTTTTCTTTTGCTAGATTTGTGTTCCTTGCTCTCAAGATCTGTGCCCGTAGATGGGTTTTCTTTCCTTCTCTTTCTCTTTCTCTCTTTTGTTGTCTGTTTATCCTCATCCACTTCCCTCTTTGGATTTATCTTTTCTTTTTCTGTCCCTCTCCACCAGAGCTACACAATATGGTACCATTTTGTGATGATGCACCTAGCGCTCTCAAAATTCCATCTGTCCCAGAAGTTTGGATATCCTTATGCTAATGTGATGTTTGAATGTAGCCATTGCAAATTAACTGTCTTAGAAGTCTTTAGTAATTTATTTTCTACAAAACATGTTTGAAGACCGCAACACTTTTCAAACATAACATTGCATTTTCTTAAGTTTACATACTAAAAGTATGTGTTGATTATACAGTTACTTCCAGAGCTAGTGAACCTTCAGATGTTCACTGCAAAATGATAGCTGCTGCAAATACTACTGTAGACATAGATAGCACCTCTGAAAATTTAATTCTTGTTTGAATTCTGGATAGGTAGCTGGTTTTGTCTGTTTTAGTAAATGCAGTTTAATTCTGTAGTTTCTTGAAAGAAAAGGATAGCAAGTGAAAGTCTCCTGCGTATTTATGTACCATGGAAACCTCTGCAACAGATATGAAATATGGCACAGAGTGGAGTCTACAAAAGAGGAAACTGGGGAAACAGCAGGATCTTAGGATGGTAAATTATAGTCGTCTTACACAAAAGGCCGCCTGGACCCCAGTCTAACACATTTATTACTACATAAACATTTTAGAGTAGGTCTGCTTCATTATATCATTTTCCAAAAATGAATGGGGGAATAAAATAATTACTTATTTCTTTAGTTCCATATTAATTTGAACTCTGTTCTTCTGATTTAATTTGGGCCAAATATAAATACTTCATTCTGGATCAACAGTGTGTTTTGTTACAGCCATGAGTCATTGTGGGTATACTATTGAATTAACTAGCTGTTTCAAAATATTAAGATGTCTGAAAAGAAACCATGCAGCAGAGTAAACTGTTTTAACAAAACAAATAGGCATAATTATAAAGTCTGCTCTGTGTGTTGCAGACTGTCATAACTAGGGAATGGAAATACTTCGCCGTCTGACATAGGTTTATGTGATATGGGTTTTCTGGCTTTCTTTGCCCTCAGTGATTTGTCTTGCTGCTGAACTTCAGTTTCCTTATCGAAATTCCTGAGCTTCTCTAAAAATTTATGTTTTTGCTATTTTTCTTTAAAAAAAACATTTTTATCATCCTGTTGCAGGGCATTTCTGATCTGCAATTGTTCTGTAACCATGCATTTTCTATATTTTTAAGGAAGAAATCTTGCCCATCATAAATTCTTTTAAACTAAATTAAACTTCCAGAAATTTAATTTTGAAACTTTAGCCAGATGGTGAAAACACTGGCAACTTCTAAGGTATCACTTTATATACAAAGTATCAACAGTGTTCTCGCACTTTGTTGCACAGAAATATTTGCAGATCAGCATTGCTGACAACTAGATTTTTTTCATACTTTTCCATCAGATCCTCAGTTGTGCTTTTGTATTTCTGCATTAAAATTCTGTGCATCAAACAGGTTATTTCCATGTAGTAGTTGTGATGTACTCTGCCTTCTGTTTTTGAAGAGGAAAAATGCAAACTGAGTGAATATTTTTTCCATACACTCCTATTACTAATACATCAATATTTACCAGTAAGTAGAACCTTTGCAGAAAAATGTTCTAAAAAACTTCTGTGGAACATTTCTAAAGGTAAAGGAATCCATGTAAAGAAGCTAGTTATTAACTGCCTGTCAGGGTACCTTGATGGTTTAACTGCAGTCAGTATAGGAAATGTTTGATAAATTGGATAATCTTTTATGAGTCACTTTGTGGCAGAAAACAATTCATAAAATTATATAACCTAAATCATTAAATCAATGTCTTCTTTATAAGAAGAAATATTAAATATGTTTTTTTAAGTTTGCATATGTTTAAGAACCCAGTTGACATGATAAGCTGCTCCACCCAATTGGCATGTTATGTAACATGTGCCACAAAGCGGGATTTAAAACATCCGTTGTAGCGTGGCATTAACATGAGTTCTTTCATTTTTGTAATAACTGGTTATTCAGTGCTTTTTTACAGAGCTGTAGTTTTAAGCACATTCTCCTTAGTCCCTCAAAGCAAGATGGTCTCATATTTCCATTTGTATAATGTAAAACTTTAAAATATTAATATATAATAATCCTTTGTCATACAAAATCTTCAAGATTTTCCAAAAATGGTACAGTATTTTATTTCTTAAAACCTGTAGCATTCCTTGTCAGACAGCTTAGATTTTTAACTAAGATTAGATTTCAATCATGGAAAATTTTCACCAGTTTGCTGCAGTCTAACTCTGCTGCATGCGTTCATGAGTTCCATAAAGATTGCATGCTTTGTCTTTAATACAAATTGTATTTTATTTTCACACCCATCCTTGCTTTTTTATATTTCATTTTTGTTTCCCTATTCTTGATTGGATGCCTGTGTATGTTTAATCCAAATCCTTGTCCAGTCCTGGAGTTTGAACTACGGAAAGCAAAAGAGACCATTCAGGCCCTCCGAGCCAACCTGACTCAGGCTGCAGGTGGTGTACACAAACCTTTTCCTCAGTTTTTGTATTTTGATAAAATAGAAACAGGTGATGCATGACAGCCTGGAGAATAATATTTTTTATGTATTGCTGTTTGCAGAAAATGAAGTTCCTTTGCAGGAACGGAGAAATTACAAATCAAGTCCTGAAATTCAGGTGAGTAATCAAAAGTACTGCATCTGCTGTTAATGTAGAACAGTGTTATGTTCACAGCATTCCTACCTGTATCCAAATAACATGCTTAGGTGCACAGTTCAGGCTTGTAGGTTTTGCTTTGAAATAGGTATTCAACCTGTTTAGTATCTGCCTATCAAAGTAGAAAAATGTTTTAATGAAATCAATATTTAAATGTTATATGTGTCTATTTTTCCTAGGAACCAATTAAACCTCTTGAAAAAAGAGCTCTAAACTTCTTAGTCAATGAATTTTTGTTAAAGAATGGATACAAGCTTACTTCAATAACTTTTTCAGATGAAAATGATGATCAGGTAAGTTGGAATAGTTCCTTTATGGCATTCTGAGTTTGTGTCTTTCCCTTTTGTTCCTAACGTGTTCTAGCTGTTTCTAACATATTTTCCAGAAAATTTTATTTATTTATTTATTTATCAAATTTTTATAATTTGATAAATTGGTGATTATATTTTCCAGGCCAAGTGTTACATTTCGATTTTGGGTAGCATGCTAGAGAATGCACTCTCCAAAGGAATGAGTGGATCAAGATTAAAAATCTATTTGAATACATTTGTATTAGTGGAGCCCAGAATGAATGTCTTGTTTCATGTTATAGTTAATGGAGTTTTTAAAGGTTAATAAAAGAACTCCAAGCAGCTAACAACAATCTTGCAAAGTAGAAGCGTGAACCAAAACTTGCACGTTAAGCTTAATTACTTTCAGAAAATAATTCAGTCTTCACACAGTAGTTAGATAAAGAGAAAAAAAAAGGTAGCTTACATTTATTCAGTAGATCTAGATACAAGTAGCTTCATAGTAGAAAGCACTTATTCATCACTGGTTCTTTGTAGACACTTTCTATGGAAATATTCTATTTCTATGGAACTTCTATTTCTATGGAAACTTCTATTTCTGTGGAAGTAGAAAGTCTGCATGCAAACGAGATGAGAGGATGAGAGCTGCATTTTGCAGCACCTGCTTGCAGGTGTGCCCAAGAGGTAATGGAGATTGTTAATCCCCAAACCCAAGAGGAAGAAGGAAGTGAAAATCAGGTGACCCATGTGACATCCCACAAGCACAATAGAGATGCGTTTACTAGAAAGACCCGCTTATGCTTATGAGACAATGCTGAGTTGACCCCTGATAATTCCAACAGTAGTGAGGTGCCTTAATCATTTTTAAAATGGTAGTGATTTATGGTGTATTTTTTTAATCTATATTTTTGAGAGCCATCTGGAATTATGTGAGTGGTCACATAGATTTGCTAAATAAATAAATAAGTATTCAAACAGCTTCAAGAGGAGCTTGTGGCTAGAGACTTGCTGTGCTGCATGAATGATGCTATTTGGTTACATCAAAGTTTATACTAAGATAATTTCTCTATTATATATGGTAAGTGAAGTCTTCATATGCTGAACAAAAAATGTCAGTAGTGGTCACTTAAATGTTAAGAAAAGAAATTTAATTATATTATACTTTTTAAGCTATAACTGACATCTTCAACAGTTTAAGTAGTAGAAGCATAACATTTATTTTTATTATTGCTACCTGTCAAATAACTAAAGTTTTCTTTCTGGAAGTTGCATTTTATCACTTGATGTGATAACTTAGATGCTTATTTATAGAAACTAAATATAGAAAACACCTCATAAATATTTTAATTTTGCATATCTAAAGGATTTTGAACTATGGGATGATGTAGGACTGAACATTCCAAAGCCTCCAGACTTGCTACAACTCTACCGTGATTTTGGAAATCACCAAATTATTGTAAAAGAAATTGTAGATGTAGCAGTTGGCCCAGAAGAAGATGAACTAGAGGCAACCACTCCTATCCTGGAAAACATTCCTGTATTTGGAACATCAGAATCAATAGAGGTACAGTTCAGCTTGCAGATTTAAAGCATAGCATCAAAATGCAGTATGGCAAATTATATTTTTTCTGTCATATTCCTTTCATTTAGCAATGTGTGTTGGTGCAGAAATTGGAAGATCAAATTAATGCATTGAGCACGGAAAAATGGTCTCTCCTGGAACAAATACAAAGACTTGAAAGGTATGTAGTTTGTGGATATTTTTAGAAAATTAAAGGTTTTGTTTCACAATATAAGAAATTTGTTGTACATGAACTGGTGTATTCATCTCAGTTTATTATGCCTTAAATGAATAATACATTGGGTTAATCTGCTTATAAAGCCATGTTTCTCTGTGTTTCAGTTTAATAGTTTTCAGTATCAAAACCTATTATATGTCTCAAGGTATCTTTGTCAGGATTATTTTCATGCACCAGTAGAGCAACCTTAAGAAAATAGATTTTGGAGGAATGCTGGATATGAATATGCCAGCACGACAGTGGCTTATCTTTAGAACTCAGGCTTACTATGTTATTTTAACTTTATTTTGACACAGATGGCAGCAATAGCAGTTCTTCTCTTGTGCTTTTAGGGCATCTATGTTGTTTTTAATGACAAAAAAGCATACTATAAAAAGCATTTTTTTAAAAAAAAAATCTTCTTCCCCAGTGTTACCTTTCTTAGGTTCCTATATTTCTAAAGTGGGTGGTAGATGTGTCCCAATAAAACATTTAAAAAAATATTCATTCATTCACTTCATAGGTTACTAAAAGTAGCTTATTACTTACTAAATGTTTTTGCTTCCAAAGCTTTTTCTTTTCTCTCTTTCAGTGAAATAGACTATTTGAGAAGTGAAAAAACATCTATTCCAGTGATATGTGACACAGTTCAGCCATCTTCATCCCAAGTGCCTCCCACACTCCCAGATGATAATGGGAGATATTTAGATACCAAGAGTTCAACTAATGATGGTAAACTTGGGAGAACTGAAGAAGAAAGAACTTTCTTAGAATCTGAATTTAGGACTTCTAAAGAGGATATTGGAATTCCTTTTCCTTCTAAAGAAAGAGAGAAACTTCCACCTTGTTCCCCATCAAATAAAGCTGCCATACATTTTGATAAGCCTAATAGGTTAGTTAAATTCATCTGTATCTTGTTTTTAGAGTAAAATATTGTTTTGAATATTGAGTAGATTTAACAACTACATTCAGGTTTTGAATTTGTACTATCACCCACATAAAAGCGTTTGTGAGATTCCTGTGTCACTCCCCGCCCCCTTTAATTTAATAGCTGCCCTACAGGGTTTGATGTAGTACATTAAGGTTATGGCATTCCATGTGAACATTCTTAGCTCCATGTTGGCTTAGCACGTTGTATAAATGATAGCTCATGGTTTAAGGTTTAGGATGTTGTGCAAGCCCAGTCAGCTGTGCTTTATTCAATAATTATGATTAAACAAAATATATCATAGCACACTCTATGAATCCTGTCAAAAATCACTTATATCCCTGAAGATTGTTCAGGCTCCAATATAGAATTCTTAACTAGTCTTTTAAACTGAAGAGTTGGTAGCTGGGTTTATATTTTAACTATTAATTGTGAAACAAATAGATTTGTACAAATAACAGCTTTTTAATGTGCATTATATTTCCTTTCCGTCCAACTATTTCAGGAAGTTATCACCAGCATTCCATCAAGCATTGCTGTCATTTTGTCAAATGTCAGCAGACAGCCGTTTGGGATCAGAGGTATATTTACTTTTGTAAAATACAAATTCCTACTAAGTCACAAGAATTAAGCAAAGGAGTCTATGTCAGCTTTGATTTTTAGTCTTTCATTGTTCTTCCGTTGTACTTCTGGCCATTTGCTTATAAAATTACCTTTACAGAACTTAAGATTTGGACTGGTAATATATTTGACCACATTACCCACTTGTCTCATGAGCATACTGGACAAGGTACCATTTTTTGAAATCTATGTGGGTGCTACTCTAATATCTTCTGGACAGCAGTTCACGCAATGGTGCTTTCTCATTATCCCAGTGTATTCTCTGAACCAATTACATAATGATATTGCACAGATAGCTTTTAGGTGTGCATTTTATTTTAGACTTGTATTGTGTGCTAACTTCTGGAAGAGATTCAAACTATTTTATTTTAAGCATGTAATGCAATTGCTGCATATGATTTTGCAAAAAAAATTGTACTTTTAGGTGTCGCGAATCGCTGATAGTGAAAAAAGTGTCATGCTGATGCTTGGACGTTGTTTACCGCATATTGTTCCTAATGTCCTGCTTGCAAAACGAGAGGTAAGAAATCCAGGAATATTTCTTCAGTTTCATACAATATTTCTACTCATTTAGAATTGTGTATTGTTTGTTATATTGAAGTCTGTTACTTGCAATCATCTTCTCACTTTTGTGCATGCATCTCTACTCCTAGAGAATGGTTGTACACCTATGTCAGGTGAGTTTTTAGCAAAACAGCATGGTATCCTGCTATTTATCCTTTTGCTTAAGATCCTTAATGGCACTCTGCAGGGCTGTTACTGTGACTCTATCTGTTTTGCCCTTAAGTTTGCTTACTTATATTAGCTAAACTCAGTTCTAGTGTTTGAGTAGAATTTAAATCTTAAATTGGAGTGAATTTGCCTGTTACATTATTTCTGAAAATGATATATATTTAAGATATTTATCCTTCTTATTAACAGCCATGTTCAGACAGACAGCATGGCTAGATTGAACTGTCAGTAGTTTGCACCAGTAACTGGGAGTGATTACAGCAAGATCTGTATGTTGCTCACTCATTGGCAGGCCGGAACTCAGAAGTCTGGCTTACTACGTTATCCTCATGGGCCTTTAGTGTAATTTTAACTGAGAATTTGGCTCTTAGTGATACATTTCTAATGATATAATGAAGTCTGAGCTGAAGATGAGTTGGCTCTATATGTGTTTTCTTTGTTTTAATTCAAAATTGCTTTTCCAGCCAGCTTAGCTTTACCTGTTAATCTAGATACCTAGTAATGCATTTGGCATTTAACCTTGTGAGCTTTATGGAAAGGTAACTAAGTCAAGAAATGTGTACTGATCCTTCAGGTACAGTCACTAACTCCATTTTCTAACAGTTAATGCTTTATCATGAGATTCAATTTTTGATTATATATGCTGCATACCTAATTGTATGAAATGATACATCTGTTTAAGTCGTAGTAGAATATATTATATGGGCTACATTAAATTGTCAGGATCAGTTACCAATTTCTGGCTGTTGCCAATCAGCTTGCCAGGATGCTGCTTTAGTTCTTCTTTGCAGTTCCTAGTTATATTTCAACATTATATATTTCTGCAGTCCTAATTTTTGCTTATTTTACCCTTGCAAATGTGTGGAAATAGATAATCATAACTTTAAGTGGATATGCAATTCATAAAAGTTAGTAAATATATATTAGAACCTTGTTTTTGCATGTAAAGCTTCCATAACCAAGTAGTCAATAACTGAGAACAGTAATAACTTTCAATTACCAAGTTATTAGCATCCTTAGAATCTAATATTCTGAATTCAGAAGAAAGAAATATTAGTGGTTAACAGGGGTTCCTATTTATGTGCAAGCATAAAGCTCATGCTTCTGTTCCAGTCATCCCCATTGGAATAATTTCATCCAGGAATGCCCTTTGTTTGCACCAAAAACTGATGGAAAATCATGAGTGGCATCACAGAGTAACACCACAGTTATTATAAAAATGGGCTTCCAGTCCTCCATTGTGCTACACTCTCTGTTTCCAGACTGGGGCTGCAGAACCACCTCTGTATTCACAGATGAACTGCACAACAGCGTGTCTTTTTTGAACCCAAAGGTCTACCATATGTATAATAATTCCCAGTACTAGTTAATCTGATGTCCCATAAACTCTTTCTGTTAAAACAAAAAACTAAACTAAACTAAAATGGATGGCTAAGTTTGTACCTTAATTTTTCTGAGGACTAGTTACATTTCTGAAACAATCCAAAATCAGCAGCAAGTATTACTTGAGCTTATTCCAAATTTGTTATGGTGCAGTGTTAATTTAAAAGCATAGAATTGGGAGAAAGTTGTATTCAAAGTTTACTTATGTTAGTTATACAAACCTAAATAATTAATTTCAGGAGAAACAAATAACATTGTATATGTTACTTAGTGGCATGTATATGTACAGGCTTTTACTCTGTTGAAATATTTCTGTGGTCAAGATCCAAACTAACATGCAATTAGTTCTGTGAAACTAAAATGGCTTTAGGCTTCATTGTTTTCCATACTGCTTGACAAACCATTTCTTGAGTTGAATAAAATTTCAGAATCAGTTTTGGTATGTCATGGAGGTCAGCTACTTAGAGAAAAGTCAAAAACTCCAATTAACTTAGAGAAGCTCTAAGCATTTGCCTAGGCAACGGTTTGCATTCCAGGAAATTTCTTTCAATAATTTTAATTACAGCTCTAGCAAAAGATTTAATATGTTCTATACAAAGCTGTAATAAACAGCTTCTTGAAATACCATGTAATTATTACCATGTTAATCCCTTCAGTGCAAAAAACTGCTGGCCTTTGCAAATCCTGTGAAGTTTGTTCATTTATCGAAAAATTATGCAGTTGCATAGCAAATTTGCTAAGTCAGTTACTATATTTGTATGTTACAATTGTGGTATAATAATTCTCGGAAGCTTGACAGCTAATGCTGTTGTCTACAGAATTCTTCGTAACAGATTGATAAATGATTCTATGTGCAGCAACTGAACATAATATGCAGATATTTTTCATGGAGCAAGAGTAGGGATCCTTTTTTCTTTTGAAGGCTGCGTGGTAGTGCTGGAAAGGTAAGGCTGGAGCCAGAAATGTGTGAAGCCACTTTTTCTTTCCATCTTTATTCCCCTCCAGAACATTGCTAGAGCTGAGCGTTCTAAACTAATTACTTCTAGAAGGTTCCATCATGAAATTGGTCCAAGAACTGCAGTGTGCCCAATTCGGCCACAAGGCACAGTTTATTTTTCCCTAAAGCATATAAGCTGTCATCTGCAGCTTTATGGATCTTTAGTTGCTTTCAGTTTCCCATGATTTCCATATAACCTGCTTTTAGAGCCCTGCTTGGTTTCAAAAACTATTTGTCATGCAACAACTAAGGGGAGTACCTTCAGGAAACAAAAGTTTACAATTCTTTGGATCTTAGCCAAAGTATTGTAGTAGGATTATAACCAAATTGTATAGTCAATTTTTGTAGAAATCCTGAATTCAATGGGAAAAAAAGATGGTCAGCCGTTAATCTACTGGCATCGGGACAGCATTGCGGGAAGAAAAGAGAGTATCATTTGATGGCACCAAATCGTTTTAAAATAGAATGAGCTAACTATCCCCTAAAATGGTCAATGAATTTATGTGACTCTATCATGATTAAATCTAAAGATTTCATTGAAGTTAGGGTTGGATAAGAAATAATCCACTTACTAAAAGGCATTTTCTTTGTACTTTCTTGGTTTAAGTAAACTTTTTTCAGCACTACTGATAGGCCATCTTTTTTTCCCTTTTACTACTCAGTAAAAATTCCATTTTGAAATGCTTGAAATTTAAAATAGTGGATAAATATACTGAACTTCACTAATGCATATAATTCTTCAAACATCCCAAAAACGATGGATCTCTATATATACCATGCTGAAAGTCATCAACCACTAGGAGACCATATGCCAATTTCAGCAATGCTATGTTTGATGGATGGTTTTAATATATTGTGAGACCTGTAGTTTAAATTAACTCTCAGAATTCACTCTGGGCTTTACTTAGGTAAAGTAGAAACACTATCAAACTTGATCTGGGCTTTGCTTGTTCTTTTGATTTTGCAGGCCTCCTGCAGATATGCCTAGGCAAAACAGGGGCAAGCTTTGACATGCTCCCAGTTTGCCTGGGCAAACCTGACTGGGTTTGAAAACTACTGTTCCCCACCCCTCACTCCCAACATCCTATGGGATCATGACCCACAGTTTGAGAACTTTAGGGTTATGATTTCACTATTCCTTCTGGCAAGAAATGTTAAGTAATATGTTGTAGCTAAAAAGTTTGGCAAAATAGAAGTAAATGATCAGAGTATGTGTATGGAAATTTTCATGGTAGGCAATTTCCTTCATACAGAGCTTTAAAAATCTCTATATTTCATTATTTTGGCACACATGGTATAACTTCCCAACATAGGCAAGAATCACTTTATTTATAAAAATGGAAGCCTCTTTCCTTGACAGTTGGTCACATGCTACAGTTTTCATGGTCAGATTATTTTTCATTATTTTTCTTCTGGAGGTAAATTAAACTTTTTGTATGTCCTTTTTATGGAAACTCTGTTGAAATAGTTTGTACATATGCACAGTAAACATTTACCTTGAACCTTATGAATAAGCTCCAACCAAATCCTTAAGTTCAAAAGGACTTGATCTGTATCCTTCCTATAAGACCTGACATTCTTGCACTTCCTGGTTCACTAAGAAATAAGGCAGTGGGAATCAATTCAGGTAAGTGTGCCTAAGAGTTCAGCACACTTAAGGCAGCAATATCCTCTCTTTTACTGGCAGAGTTATCAGTTAAAAAATCTAAGAGATCTTCAAATATAGGGAGCCCATATGTAGCATTGAGCTCTTTCTGCATTACTTCCCCACTTAGTAAACCCCCTTATCTTCCTGCTTCTGTCCTCCCTCTTCTCTCCCTTTCATTGACTAAACATGAAACATGCATTAGGACATTCAAGAAGGTTTCTCATTGTTTCTCCACTCCCATTGATAGAAGGAAGTTTAGAAGCACTGATGCAGCGATGCAGAGAACACTCCAATCCTATAGTATGCATGAAAGAATATGACCAATGGACGTGGACACACAACTAATTCCAACTCAGTCAGTATCCAGCTTTCTGCAAGGTAAAAGCATCAGCCTTGTATCTGCCCCATATCAACCAATCTGGATAGCATGAAACAACCTTGCAAAAGATAATAAACTGATACCTTGGTATGTTACTGATATCATCCCATAATATTTTTCAGTTCAATGGGAAATGGAATCTCAAAACTATTTTCAAAAGACTTAATAATTTTAATTAAAAAGTCTGCATAATTCTGCATGCCTAAATAGACTAATGAATTTTGAAAGAAAGTTTCAGAATCAGTTTGTAGAATGGAGATTAGCTGTTTATGACTGTAAAAATTCCACTTAATAAAAGCTAAGTAGAACCTCAAAATTAATAATTCAACAAATATTTCAGCTATTATTGTGCTGGATATTGTTTTTAACCCTCAAAATAGAAATTTCCTTCAACTCTTTGTAATTTGTTTTTATTTTCAAACTATAATAAACACCACATTTAAATCTCTATTCTCCTTTCTAGAAAAAAGCAATAGATATACTTCCAAGATCATCTTGGCTGCCAGATGGTTTAAACAAATGGTTTCTTGGAAGTTTGACTACTAATTTATCACAAAATATAATAAACACCAAACCACTGGCTAGGATCTAATAACCTTCCTTAGATTTGCTGAGGGATTATTATGCCATGTAATACATAGCACTTTTTGAATGTGCCTCTTTCTATAGAATACTTTCCAAACTGTTTCTGCTTTCTAAGACTAGTAAGGATTGCATGTAGTTTAGTATTTTAATAAAATGCAATTCTCAGTATCATGTATTCATGCTCCTTAATTAATACTCCAAGTGTTTCCTCTCTAAATCTTATATGGAAAGACAATTTTAGTAATGCCGTGTGCTAAATCTTGGATAACTAATTATAAAAAATATCATGTTGGTGTTTTAATATAGGATAACTAATTGTTTGTACAAATTCAGATTAAAAATCCTATGTAACTTGAGTTTTTCTTCCAATCCCCTTTAACCGAATAAAACTTTCCATTCACTGGCTCCCATTCTATTTATATAAAATATCCCTGCCATCTTCCACCACCACCCCATTTTTTTTTAATTTTTAGTATTTATTTATTTAGAGATCTTGAAGACTAATACATATATCATAGACTTTTATTGCCTTTAGTCCACTTCATCAAAGTCAAAGTATGGTCCTGTTAAAGGAATACATACACATCTATGCTTGTGGGGAAGGGAACAGGAATTTTTAATTAGAGAAATATGAAATGTAGGAAGTGCAAGTAATGATTATTACCTATTGACAAGTAGTCATTTAAAAATTAGTTTTATTATCTGACTCTTCTGTACTTTATTTTTCTGTCACCATGCTGCTTCTTTCTGCAGAGACATCAAAATAAAAACCCCATTGTGTACATGCATGTGTTTATACAAATATTTATTAATTCACTCAGGATAATCCTCCATACATCCTGGGAAACCTACTTATATTCCACAAAAGTGTATGCCATTATACATTTCATATATACATGCCATTATACATGCTTTTTAAGATACTGGCTTTTCTTTTTTTTTTATTATAACATACTACTTCGCTGTAGAATATTGAAAAGGAACTTCATTTTGACAAGCTTACCCAATCCAAGCTTTGATAGGCATTAAAATCTTCTGATTATATAGGGTTGAATAAAACATAGAATAAATATCTGTCCTGATTTTTTCTGTATGGTCAGAATGCTTGTAATGTATCCATGCTTACACCAATATATAGTGGCATATCAGTAATATTTATGACAGTGCAGGTTGGTATTTTTACTAAGAATTGAATAGCACTGACTTTTGAAAGCACTGGGAATGTAAGGCCATGACAATATTAAGTGGATCAACAAGGAAGTGCCTGTTGCATGAAACTAAATTCTTCTTTTTTTTCCCCTGTTGTACACTAAGGCAAGACAATCCAAAATTTAATTTCACTTCACTTTTCTGCTTCTTACAAAAACTAGGAATTACGATTTAAAAAAAATTCTAACCAATTTCTGTACAATTTAGAAAAAAACTCAAGGTTTGATATTGATTTATCAATTGAAACCACAACTCCTAAATTGTATGTAAACAGAAGGGAATATTGCTTTCTTTCTTATTTATTTAATGTAACATAATGATTTACTGTTGTAAGCAAACTGTTTAAAGAGGATTAATACTAGTACATATGTTCAGGATTGCTTCTCCTCTGAAATTTCAAAATATAAATAAATATTTGAAGGTGGAGAGTGTGTGTGTGTTTAAAAAAACAATATAATGCTCTGGCTGGTACTGCACCCCACAACATCAGTGGATGTTCAAAATTCCATAATCAAATAGAGTTTTTGAATTAATTAAATGTCAGTTAAAACTAAAATTCTCCCCAGCTATACATTGTGAGATCATTATTGTATACTTCCTTGTGCAATTGCCGTGCCAAATTTCTTGCATCAAGATGTGACTCCACTTAACAAAACAGATATTTCCTGATACTAGTTTGTCATATTTAGAATCTAATTTGTAGATGTATTCTCATCTTTTTCTGTTGTGAAACTAGTGAAATCTTCTCAATTCATTAAAAGTCTATTTTAAGTAGACTTCCAAAAATACTGAATGTCCTTGTCATACTTACATTATGCTTATATTACCTTTATAGATCTTTATGTATATTCTCATAATCTATTTGTAAAATAATTATGTGTTTTCCTAGAGACATGGAAATAGTTTAGGATATTTCCTTTATTTTAGTTAGCTAATTGTTCTGTTCAGAAAACTCTTAATTCCTTTTCCAAGGCATTATCTTCTGCCAAGACATTCTCCATTCTTTGATCATTTCTATTCCATCTGTTAACAGTTGCTTCATTTTGAAGTTCTCCTTTTGGAACCTAGAGCTTCTTGGGAAGACTTTTATGGCCATACTGTTTTGCATTGCATTCCTTGGAATAAGATTCCATAAAAGTACTCATCTTTTTAGACTTGATCCAAGCAAACTTGTCAGAATCCACGATCAAAGGACTGATAAATCATTTGACCGTGTTCATCTGCCATGATGAGCCAATGCGTGTTAAGAGCCAGTAGGGAGGGGAAGCATCAAAGAGTGTGAAAGTATGCTGTTTGGACTAATTGGACTAAGTCAAGTTTGTACCAACTGAAGGCATCTGGACTTGGCATGCATGGCCATTAGAATTGGCAGGAAGAATAGACAGGGGGAGTGGGATGACTGCTTACTTTTAATTAGGTAGCTTAGGTGGGAATCTTGGATCACAGCTTTTTCTCTTAATCTGTACACATTCTCAATAAATCTGAAACAATAACCTATAAGCCTGACTCCTTTAACATTGTATCTTCTTGCCATTCATGAGAATAAATACCTTGATGGTGACAGAATCAAAAATATGATCTTAGAATTTCCTATTAAAGAGATAAGCTGCCTGATAACCTCCAAATGGGTTTGGACTTCAACTACTATTACTATTTCGTCTCATTACGTAACCAACATTAGGAATTACTATGTTTAATTCACAGCACAGATCTACAACTTTGTATTCCCAAAATTAGATACTAGGTATAGATCTTCAAATCGCTCCTTAGCTGTAAAGCAAAGAAATGAATGAGTGTATGAATGCATAATACTTTTTTCTGAAGGAGAAACTTGGGCATCCAGTTTGACCATAATATTGTTATAAAGCATGGACTCTCCAGACTTGGAATAAATTGAGATATTTTAATTTCTTTGTATTCTGAAATCTGTGTTTTATATTTGCTTTGCTGGCTTGCTTTTGTTAACAAATTGCAGAGAATATGTGGAATTTAAAGTAGGTTTATATTCAGATCATGTTTCATTGTGGAAGACTTAAAGGAACCCCCTTTTTTTTAAATTCATCTTGGCATTAAAATCTTCCTAATTTGGGGAGTGCTGTTGGAAATGGCTAGCTTGGGCCTAAAGGTCAAGGAAAGAGGTTTTTTTAAAGTCACAGCTGCCTTTGGGAATCTGTACCATCTGATTTAGAGGTTATACTGAAAAGTTATATATATAAAAACAGCTTTCTGCTCTTAATATACAGACCTGACTGCAGTTTGGTGAAATGTAACTACTTCCATGTAGACAAATGTATTTCCTTTAACTGCAGTAGAATGGTCTTTAGTATATCTGAATGATAGTGATACTGCAAAAAAAAATAATCAGGAACTAGCAAAAGCCAGGCATTTCTGAATTAAACACATTTTCTTTGAAACTTCTCCTGCTTTGGAAGGCACATTGTATAGTAGCATTAACATATGAACTAGCTAAAACATCAGAATTCTAAAAAAATAGCTTGCAAATCAGATTGAACTTCTGTAAATAGGTATAGTACTTTTTGCTATAAAGATGTTCCCTGCCAATGCACAGTATAAAAATTTGCAATATGCCATTTTTTGTGTGTATGTCTCTTTTTAATGAGTATTGCCAGTCTAGGGGAGCTCATTTTGAGGTGATACTGTCTCAATCATATGATGGATATATAGTGGACGTTAATAGAACTGCCTTTCTTCATATGGTATGTCTATGAATGTATCAAAATAAAAATGAATTAAGTTTATTGTGTGGTAATCAGCATAATGAGAACATTAAGCCCATTTAATCTCACCTTCAGTGGTTTTAAATTTTCTTCAATTTCAATAAGGGAACAATTAAAACAATTTTCCAGCATGATTTTATAGTTACTGGAACTGACAGCTAGAATGTTTATGGTTAATGTTTTTTCTGAGTTCATAAGATGTTTGCGTGCAGATAAATTGTCTTGATAGTGAATTGAATATATGAAATAATTTTGTATCTTTTAGAATTTTAAATGTTTTTTCTCTGTTCTTTAATATCACTTGATAGCTTTTTGCTTTCCTTCCTACTCATACTCTTTTAGGAGTTGATTCCACTCATACTGTGTACAGCTTGCCTCCATCCTGAACCTAAAGAAAGAGATCAGCTCCTACATATACTGTTCAACTTGATCAAAAGGCCAGATGATGAGCAAAGGTGTGTGCTTTATGTTAGTGGGAGGGTTTCTTTTTCTGACTTTTTTTAAGTTGGCAGTTGCTTATTTACTGAAGACCTTCTCTTAGTAGATTTCTAGTCTGATAATGAACAGTAAAGCTGTATAAGTTGCCAAAGGTAATATACACGTTTATCAGCATGCTCCTAAGTGGCAACATAATTTTCATAATATCAGTGTAGTCCAACAGATTAAAAAAACTCTTGTCTATGTAAATTCCCAATAATCTCTACTCCCTTGATATATGCAGCATTAGGACTGAAGAATAGGTGCATATTATTTCCAAACTGACTGGATTATTTTGATGTCTGAGAGAAAAATTCTAGAAGTACCTATCCCTGATTATAAAAACAAAAAACTTAGTTGCTACGTTTTATCAGATCAGCCACCTAACTGCCTAATGACAAAATTACTCCTATGTTTGTCTACTTTCAAAAGTAATAGCTCTTATTCCATTTCATAATATTAACATTCTCATTGATTTATATGAAAAATATATGTTTGTCCTGTTCAGTACTACATGGGCATATAAATAGGTTAATGTTCATTCAGTTCCCTTGAAATCTAATAAGTTTAATTCAAAATAGTTTAATTGATTTTTAAACCCTTATTGATTTCTTCAAATTAATCTCTCTTGTATAAAACTCTTGAGTATATATTTTTAAAAATGTTTAGATATTTTCCATCTATTTTGCCTTAGAGATTTTTAGCTACTGATTTTATATTCATAATTTATTTTCAAAATTCAGATAGTTCACAGTATCATATTACCTGAACAGACATAAACCAGCCATGGATTACTTTGAAATAAATATTACATGAAAAATTACAGAATTAACTGGTAGTCCCCAGACTCTGATGATTTATATGAAGATGTTCATTTTTAAAAAATAGGCACAAATTTGGCTTACAGGTAGTCCTTGATAAATGACTGCCCTATTTAGTGACTGTTCAAACAGTGCTGAAAAAGTAGGCTTATAACCGGTCCTCAAACTTACTATGATTGCAGGGCCCCCACGATCCAGGCACTGGCAACCAGCGTTCATTTACGATGGTCACAGCATCCTGCGGCCACATGATTGCCAATTGCAACCTTCACAGCTGACTTCCAACAGGCAAAGTCAACAGGGAAGCCAGCAGTAAGTTGCAAATTGCAGTCACATGATGTTGCGCTTAATGCCACATGTATTCACTTAAAGACTGCAGCAGAATTGACATAAATTGGGCATGGTCATGTGATGTTTCACTTAATAAATGTGTTGCTTAGCGATGAGTTGCCAGTCCCATCTTAAAATTAAATTAAAATAAAATAAGAATTATCAGCAATATGATTATTCTACTAATGCTATTCCCTTTGTACTAATAATTAGGTGACATTAGATTATTTGTTAGCTTAGGATAGATCTATATGTTTACTACATCTCAAGAGAATTCAAAGGACAAGAAATCCATGTTAATGAAGCCATATTAACTTCTGATTCCAAGAGATCATACAGATTTTGTGCTCAGACTGTCAACTAAAAATGTTTGGAAAGACACTCTGCTAGGTATAGTAAATTCACCTTCTTGTGTGGATTGAAGATAGTTGCATTTCATTTCAACTTCTTCCCTTCTCTGTTTATGAATTGTTCCAACTGAAAGCCAGTTTAGACATCCTATATCTGCTCAGTTTTTTTCCAGTTTTCTTATTCCATTGAATCCCACCCAACATGCTACATCCTAGGATTTTTATCTCTTAAATCAGTAAGGTTTTTTAGGGACCCAGGAGACTGCAGGGCAAGGATGAAGGACAGGAAAGCCCAAATCTGTGAGTAATATTCCACTCGAGAAATTTTGAATATACTTCTTGATGTTTAAATCAAAGCCTTGGTTTAGTAATAGAAGAAAAAAAGTCATGGTCGAGTTTTTAATCAGAAGGCTGTGCCTCATGAGACTGACTGTCCCTTGGGAGTATTTAAAAATCACATTATCTGAGAAGTTATCTTGGCTTTGCAGCACAGACTTAGAGCAAACTGCAGATTCTTCAAGCAGAATTTAATTTTTGAAAGGAGATGATGCAATACTAATTGAGGAACTGACATCCTTATAAAGCTTAGAAGACTATTCCTACCCCTCTATTGAATGGTAGGTAGTGGGTAGTTCTGTTTCTTAAAAGTATTTTTTTAAATTAAATATAGTGTGTAACTACTAGAAATTCACCTTCACAGAAAAGTAAATGTTTAGCTATATATTGCCAATTTCATCACATTTATAGGATAAATTTGGTATATTGACTAAAATATTTAAACCTTTAGACTCAAACAAATCATCAGTATAGACCAAATCCTCTGATTTTATAATAGGCTATATACTTTTGAACATTTCTGAAGTTTTTATATATTAGTAAAATAGCTACTTTTTTCTTTCCCTCCCTCCTTTTTTCCCCCCAATGTGTAGCTTACATATATCTTTAGTTTTTCTTAATTTAAATTATCTAGCCTTTATTTTGCTACAATAGATACTCAGATTCTGGGTCATTTTGTCTACAGCATTTTTCTTACAGTGTGTATATAATTACTTATGAAAAACCATGAGTGCATTAATTTTGCTTTGAAAAATATGAGTGGCAATTTTATACAGGTAGTCCTCGTTTAGTGATCACAGTTGGGACTGGCAACTCGATTGTTAAACAAAGCGGTCACTAAGTGAAACTGCGACTGTGCTTACGGTCTTACTTCAGCTTTGCTTTACAGGCCTGCAAAGGTCGTAAATGCAATGACTGGTCATAAAGTTACTTTTTCATCACCGTCGTAACTGCAAATGGTTGCTAAATGAGGCAGTGACTAAATGAGAATTGACTGTAAAGTCAATTCTGTTGTATACCAAAAGCAAGAGAAATATGTGTGGAAAATGTACTTTTTAAAAGAGCCTGTCTTTAAAAGTTATTTGTGCTATCAATTGTTGGCTGGCTGTGAGTAAATGAGTATCTGGCTCAATTATCTTCATTATGTTTTCAGATGGTACATCTGCTTTTTGCTAAATATTTGCAGGTTACACTAGCATGTTTCTTCATAATCAGCTTGTTGTTGTTTTTTTATTAATAGGCAAATGATTTTGACTGGGTGTGTAGCATTTGCACAACACGTTGGACCAACACGTGTAGAAGCAGAACTCTTGCCACAGTGTTGGGAGCAGGTATAATTTCTGTTTTGCATTTAATTAGCAATGAAATCATATTTTTCCAGCCATAGTAATTTGACAAGTAGCAAATCTTTATTTTTAATCATGTATGCTGGTATATAAATCTGCAGGCATGAATGAATTGCAGGCAAACAAAATCAAGAAGAATTTAAATCGGAAGCTGAATAGGTCATAGCTCAAGTCAAACTTCAGTGGTTCAGCCTTTCTCTGGAAACCAAAGAAATCTTATGCTCAGTCATAAATGGAAGATAATTGTAGAATACTGAAATGCAATTTGTTATTCTCTTTTTAGTATGGGATTTATAAAAATAATATTCTAAGGAAAAATAAAGGAATAAATATTAACAAGTGTTAATAAAAGGATTTTGCTTCCCACAGATCAATCACAAATATCCAGAAAGGCGGCTATTAGTAGCAGAGTCTTGTGGAGCATTGGCACCATTTCTTCCTGTAAGTGTTCTATATGCAGTTATTCTCATTTTAGATTGAGGTTACACTGTCAAGAGATTAAAGCTATGGCCTACTTTCCAACATCCAATGAGACTCAAGGAAGAGGTTTGTACTAGTGTTGTAATATTTCCTGACTTATTGTTACAGGCAAGTAAAACAACATGGCATATTATAGGAGTAGGTAATTTACAGGCTTCTTGTGCCCAGTCCCACTGTTTCATTTTTACACCATCCCCAAATTGCACTGCCAAAACTGGAATGAATTCAGAAAGCTTGGGGTACAGGTTGATTACATCAGTTATATGTTGTTAGCAGTTGCATCTTTTTATATTTGGCCAAGAGTTCATAGCCCAATCGGGTTCATTTTCTGTGTACAATTTATTTTATTTTAAAACCTTTAAATGTTTCATTTTCAGAAAAGGTTCTCAAGTCATCTAACAGATTTTTTAAAATCAGGTATTACTTTTAAAGTACCCTTTTCTAAAATCAAAGCTAAAATGTAATAGAATAAACCAAGATGTAAGCAATTTTGGGGAGATACAAAAACAAACCAAACCAAACCTGGGATATCCTTAAAGAAAGTAAAACTAAATAAAGAGTATTGAGTCATAGGGTTCTTTAAGTAGCATGTTTTTATTCTACCAGCCATCTGAAACAACAGTGTATTGGGCATATGATAAATGTAATCACCATCCACTTGAAGTCTTTCAGAAATCAAGTGGATTATTTTTGTCCAATCATTCATCAGGTTATTATGGTCACTTGCCATTTCTCTGTAGCTAATTCATTGCCTAAAAGCTAATATAGATATCTGACTGCTGTTTTGCCTTTCCAGTTCTGAATTATGTAATGCTGGCTAATACCAATTTGCAATTTATTTTCAGAAAGAAATTCGTAGTTCATTGGTTCTTTCCATGCTACAGCAGATGTTAACGGAAGATAAAGCAGATTTGGTACGAGAAGCTGTAATCAAAAGCCTTGGTATCATCATGGGATACATTGATGATTCAGACAAATACCAGCAGGTATTGTATCTGATCATATGCATGTGAATACAAGCATATGAAATACGTTGTTTATAGGAATCCAGAATAAAATATTCCATATGATTATTGAGTAACCTTGATTATTTAAATTATCGAGGGTCATCAGTTATTTTACCGTAGTATTAAATCTAGAATGCTTGCACAGTTATTTATTATTTATTTTATTTATTATTTAAATTTATATCACCGCCCATCTCCCCCCAGTGGGGGACTCTGGGTGGTTTACAATAAAAGTAATAATAAAAACATATAAACCTAAATTACAATCTAAAAATATAAATCAGGTAATAAATGTAAAATCCAAGAGGAGATGGAATCACAATCAATAGGGGTGCTATGGCGCCAACCACTCCCAGGTGGAGCTGTTACCCTCCCCATCCTAAGCAAGGTGGCAGAACCAGGTCTTCAAATTCTTCCGGAAGGCTGGGAGTGAGGAAACCCATCTCAACTCTGGGGGCAGGATATTCCAAAGGGTGGGTGCCACTGCTGAGAAGGCCCACCTCCTAGATCCCACTAGATGAAATTCTTTTGCTGATGGGGTCCGTAGCATGACCTCTCTGCCTGACCAGGTGGGGTGAGTCGATGTTATGAGGATGAGATGGTCCCTCAGGTAGCCTGGTCCCATGCCATGTAGGGCTTTAAAGGTAATAACCAACACTTTGAATTGGACCCGGAAGCAAACTGATACCCAATGCAGCTCACGTAACAGTGGTGTCACATGTGCCAATTTTACAGCACCAACAACTGTCCGTGCAGCCGCATTCTGGACCAGCTGAAGCTTCTGGATACTCTTCAAGGGTAGCCCCATGTAGAGCGCGTTGCAGTAGTCTATGTGGAAGATGTGTTGGCAGAGTGCTAGAAAGCATTTGGCCCAGGAGTGATCAGAAAAGTCACACACCAGGCATTTCTATAAAAATAAATTTATTTACAGAAAGCACAAAAACATATTTACAGGTTTCTGCATTCTCACAGGCTCTCTGAGAGCTGCTTACTTTCTACAAGCCTAAAGAGAAGGAACTGAAACTAACAAGCAAACTGCCCTCCCTTCAGGCAATTCAACTGTTATCACCTAAAAAGAGGACAATTAAATTCAACCTCTTCACCTGGCCAAAATGATCAGTTACCATAGTAACCTTAATCTGTAGCAGAAAACAATATACCAAACAAGATGACAAGGGCATGAGTGACTGTTCAGAGGGCATCTCAGTCCAGGAATGGGTGTAGCTGGTGCACCACCCAAAGATGTGCAAAGGCCCTCCTGGCCGCAACCTCCACCTGCTCTTCAAGCAGGGGTTGCAAGTCCAGGAGGACCCCCAGGTTCCGCACTGGTTCTGAATGGGGCAGTGCTACCCCATCCAGAACCAAAGATGACAACTTCTTGAAAGCCGAGGGCCATCAATCCACAGCCACTCCGTCTTACCAGGGTTCAGGTGAAGCCTGTTTTTCCTGATCCAGACCCCCACAGCCCCCAGGCACTTGGGGTGGGTGGAGACCGCATCATTTGCTACTTATCACTTTACTATTTATCACTTATTATATGAATGATGTTATTCATTTTTCTAGTCTTAGTGTTATGAATCATATTTATTCTGTAACTTTGCAAATTTAAAACAAGTATTTACTTTTTCCTGTTTTGTTTTGTTTTTTAAAGAGAATTACATTTTTTAATGTTTAAAAGCAGTTTTTTCAACGTAAGATCCTAAATCAAAACATTTCCTACAGACTCCTATTCTGTTTTGTTGTATCAAAGAATCCAGTTTTGATTGTGAAGGTGCAAATTGATCAAATTTCTTATTTCTGCTTTTTATATCCTGCTGCTTCTCCATTCAGAAAGGTCACAGCATAAAATTGCAGATGTAACTACAACTAAGCCTCCTAAAATGTCCATAAAATTCTACTGGTATTTGGTTATGTAGTATATTTAAGATAAATAAAATTCCTATGTGTTTTTTTTTTCCTTGTATTGCCAGGGATTTGAACTGCTACTTTCAGCATTGGGTGATCCCTCAGAACGAGTGGTTAGTGCAACTCATCAAGTATTTTTACCAGCTTATGCTGCTTGGACAACAGAATTAGGAAATTTACAGTTGCATCTTATACCTACATTGCTTAGTAAAATTGAAAGACTGCTCAAGGTAAATATATAAGAGTCAGATATATTTTTTCATTTGTGACAATTAAGTCATTCAGCTTTGTGAGGCTTTTACTTCAAGGCACAGATGTATTGACATAATTGTTTGTGGGCAGTGCCATCATCCTTTTTTGTTGTTACTCCGCTAAACATTTCTCTTAAGATGTTTGAGTTGCCTATTTAAGTTTGTACCATAATTTGTGATGTATGTAGAAATAGTGGAAAGACAGATAAGAGAAATGAAGGCTTGATATTTGTACTAGACAAAGATGCTTAATCTCTAACAACTCAGACATGTAAAAGAGAACTATTGAATTCTGCATGATACATAGAAATAAGAATAGCCATGATCCAAGCAGAGGCTAATATTTGTAAAGTGGTGGGAATACATATTTTTCTTACTCATATTTATATTGAGGAGATTTGAAATGCCAGGTTTATTTTTCAATAGAATCTGAAGTTTCATTATATGTAGTCTGTCATGATCTGAACTTTAAATCACATGACCCAGCAGCCTTGTGGAAGGTAAACATGCCAGTGACAGGCTACATTGGAACTCTTAATCCATCAAAATCACAAAGTGGTTTGTTAAATAAGTTATAATAATAAAGTTAAAATGTTCAAAAAGGCTAAAAAAAACCAATTGTGCAGCCTCTGATTAATAGTTGGTCTTATGAGGAGTACATTATTCAAAATCTGTTGGTTCAACTATATGTATACATTCTTAAAGTATTTGCAACAAAAGTTCACACACATCTTATTTGATGCCCATTTAAATTCATGTAGCTCTTTTGCCCTATTACAGTACAGTTTAAATTTCTAAGGGTTATTTTCCAAATGGTGTAAAATGTCCCTAAAGTAGTCCTTTGTCATAAAGCTGGCATGATTAGAGTGGAGATCAGCATATGACTGTATATTTTCATTTTGGTTGAAGCTATTGTTCTTTGCTATGGAACTAGGTCCCTTTATCCTGTCTGATAACATTGAATCAACTTGGAGAAGATTAATTTATCACAAGTTGAAGAGATATGTTTTTTTACAGGTCATATTATTGACATAGCTATAAGCAGGTGGTGTCAAGCCTTAAACAATGTGTTATACATGTAGAAAGGCAGCTGGATTTGTTGGCCATCTCTAAGGGTTTGGTGTGTTGTGGGGTGGGGGGTTAGTAGCTGGTCTACTTTTTTAAAACCAACAAGCTATTTAAATCAAATATTGATCCCTAAAATTAGAAGAGCTGTACCCTAGCATGTTTAACACACTTCCAACAGTTGTCCTTGAAGGAAATTCATGAAAAACCATTATTCTTTAAGACTCCGTCCTTGAGGCAAAGGGGCAGTTGTAAATATGATCCATATATCGTTATACTGCCCATTTTATAAGTTTTAACTTAGATTTCTGGCATATGTTTCAGGAAGGTGAACATGGACTGGATGAACATAAACTCCACATGTATCTTTCTGCTTTACAATCCTTGATCCCTTCCCTTTTTGCGCTGGTGTTGCAAAATGCCCCCTTTACAGACAAAGCTAAACTTCAGGGAGAAGTCCCACAGATAGAAGGTACCTGCTTCAATATTTTCTGTAAAGCTTTATTTAGAAATAAGATATCATAGAAATGCTGGTGTAGTTGGAAGCTGTTCAACTATTTTTCATTCTGTTAGGTTTAGAAATTCTAGTGTTTCTTTTTAAAATAATAATATATATTTTTCCAATGTTTCTAGAAGATAAAAACTTCTTTGCTCAACTCCTAGTGATTGTATGGATACATGCATGGGATTTTCTTACTTATAATATGAATGTTGTTTTTCGTTGTCTCCTTCTGGAATATTTTTTTAAATTATCAGTGTAACTGAAACCTAGTATTTTTTTATTTCCTATGCAGTCCTGTTGAGCTTTTTTAGAACAGCCAAGGATGATGTATTGACACTGAATTGAACAGTTTTGAAATATTTGTTATCTCTGATTCTTTTTTAAAATCTTGCTTGTTTGCCTGGTGCAAAAACCATGCAGAGGTCCAGTTGTTTTCTTAATGTTATAAAAGGGCACTAATCCTCTTGATTTGGCAACAGGTGATTGCAATTAGTAATTTTAAACCCTCTAGGTTATTGTCAGCCCTCCCAGGTAAACCAGACAGGAAACATGACCAGATGAGCTAATTCTGTTTTTATTGTAAGGCTACATTAACAGAATCTTGCAAGTCTGAAAGTACAAATCTCCCCCACTCCATTTACCACCTGAGTAATTAGGGCAAGCCCTTCGTAAGTTTCTTTCTGTGACTGTTACTCTGTTGTGGGCTCCTCTCTCTTTTATCTGATCATCTTCCAAGGTCACCCTCACATGCCATCACAATTATTGTTACGTGTGAATGCAGTCAGTGTCTTTCAGACATAATTTTTCTAGGACTCTGTTGATAAGGATCTCAGCAATTTTGTATGCTTTAATGGTAAAGATCCAAAGGATTTCATATCAATGTTGCCCTCTAGATATTGTTGAACTCAATTCCCATCAGCCCTGATCAGTATGACCAGTGGTGAAAAATAAGAGTTTTAGTTCAACTATCTGAACTAACTATTAACTAACTATCTGAACTAACCGCCCAGGGTCCCCCGTGTGGGGGAGATGGGTGGTGATAAAAATATGATAAATAAATAAATAAAAATCTGAAAGCTATAGGTTGCTGGATTTGCTTTAAAAATCAGACCCTAGAGATAAGATATACAGGTAGTCCTTGGTTAACAACCACTCATTCAGCAACCATTTGAAGCTATGATGGTGCTGATTGAGTGGTACTTACAACTGGTCCTCAAAGTTCTAGCCATCCCAACACCCCCACAGTCACATGGTCATGATCTGGGTGCTTGGCAACTGGCTCATGCTTACGATGGTTACAGTGTCCCATGGTCATGTGATCGCCATTTGCGACCTTCCCTGCTGGCTTCCCACAAGCAAAGGCAATGGGGAAGCCAACAGGGAAGGTCGCAAGTCGCTCGGGTTAAGTCTCCCCCAACTAGCAGCAGCCTCCCCAAGCCCCACCGCACTTTCACCACACCAGCCCCTCATGCACCGCCCCCCACCCTGCAGCAGCCAACCCAAGGCCCGCCAGGCTCACACTGTGCCGGCCTCCCACACACCCTCCCCCACCCAGCAGCGGCCACTTACCTGCTGCCAGCCTGCTTGCAAGACGCCTGGGACTTGCAGCTTCCTGCTGGCTTCCCCACAGACTTTGGTTGTTGGAAACCAGCAGGAAGTAGTGAAGAGGTCCTCACTCGATGACCTGCGAAACTCGGTTAACAACGGCAACGGGGACTGCCAGTATTGCCGTTACTAAGTAATGCGGTCACATGATGTCACACTTTACAACAGCATCTTTTAGCAACGGAAATTCCAGTCCCAATTACTGTAATTAACCAAGGACTACCTGTAATTATCTTTTTTACACTTGAGATAGGTGTAAAACTTGAAGTAGAGAATGATTTAGCACTTGGTTACTAGATGCAGCCTAGTAAATGTTCTTCACAGGAAAATCCACATAGACCACACACTACAGTATCTAAATCTTGAAGGGAAGAATAACTTTTCTACAAAAGTTGGTAGAAATGAAATGAAATTTAGCTAAGTATTTGGATTTAAATCTAGATACTCCTTTTGAAAATTGAGACTAAAACCACAGGTCCCTAGGAAACAACAATCTTAAATACAATTTATAATAATACCTTTGATTCAAGCGTCAAGGAACTATGTATTTCTCAGATATTGTTACTTACATCTCTTCATTCCTCATCATTAGTCATGCTGGCTAGGATTGATAAAATTCAGAATATCTGGAGAAACACAGATAACCTATCCTTTCTTTATTAGTGCTGTTTAGGATACAGATTGAATAAAAATAGATGATTAAAAATTAATCACACCCATTATTTCTCTTCCTAATTCTTATTGGATCAACTGAAGATAAATATTTTGGTTTGTTTGTTTTCAGTAACAAGGTTCCCAAGACCTGTATCACCTCTACAGGATGTAGCCACTATAATCGGAAGCCGTGAACAACTAGCTGTATTGTTGCAGCTTTATGATAACCAGTTAGAACATGAGGGTACCACAGGATGGGATACCTTACTATGGGTTGTCAATCAACTGTGAGTTCCCCCTTTTTTGTTTCATTTAATAATTTTGTTTCTTAAATAATATTTTCAATGTCTGTCCTTGAAAACCTATACTATAACATGTTTCACCATTTTTCAAATTAATACAGGTGGTATGCAAAACTTTTCATATTTAAAACATACTAATTCAAAACCATTGCTTTTAGATTCAGATGAGGTATTCCAACATTGCTAGACATTTTCCACTGGTCTGATCATTCCAGAAATGTTCCAAACTAAATTTTAAACTGATGTTTCAAGCTCTGGCTATTTCTGGAATGGCCAGAACACTTATGATACCCAAACTCAATTTCAAACTCAACTGTTGTGAACTCAGAATATTTCAAATCTGAAATCTTCTGCACAGCCCTACTTAATATTGACCACATTGTCATGGTTGACTCCTGATGACTTCATGGGCACTGCCTTGTAATTTTATCAGGAACTATACAAAAGTGCAACTATTGCCATTTAGGAACAACAGTTGTAATATATCTCAATTAATTCTTAGCAAGCTTGTATAATATAAGTTTATATTTATAATCAAGTTAAAATTGTAAATAAAGGATTTAAGATAGCATTATTGTGTCTGAAGACCAAAAACAGTGGAGTCTTCCTGAAAAGAATCAGCTTGCTTACATATTGCAAATCTATTAAGTGGAAATCAAATTAATCTCGGTCTTGATTTTTCAGGTTGCCTCAACTTATTGAAATAGTTGGCAAAATCAATGTAGCCTCAACAGCATGTGTTCATGAATTCTCAAGGTTTTTCTGGCGACTTTGCCGAACATTTGGAAAAATCTTCACCAATACAAAGGTATAATGAAATATAACAATTCTCTTTGTATAGATAGTGGAATGATAGCATGGAATTATAGATTTAGAAAGGACATAAGAGACATTAGCTTTCCTTCTCTCAGGCAGTTTTTTCTGTTAATAAGGATACTACAGAGAATATTACCATGATTTAGCTTAATGTTTCCTTATCTATTCTTTTCCTGTTAATTATGGCTTTTCTATAGTAGCGTATAGACCTTAAATGCTTTTATTTCACCACCATTAGAAGATGTGTCTGCTAACATTTTTAATAGTAGTAGTTTATTAATTGATTAGTCCTGTGACCTTATTAGTAAAATAAAATTGAATAAAATAAAATAAAATACATTATCTAATTCCAAAACGAAAATAGATAAAAGAAAATACAGTAATACAATACATATGCAATAATATAAAGAGTCAGTAATCAGATATATGAATCTCCCTTACAGGATACCCCAATTTGTTCAATGTATTGGGTTCTTATAACCGCTGCCTTAGTTATAAACTTAGCAGTTCTGCATACAATATGCACATTAGAACCCAGAAGGAAGTAAGACAGTCTGTAGTTTGGATCCCAGTGTACTGTTCTTTCTAATAGGGATGATAAATATTTAAGCCTAATGGGTACATATAATTGGCAATTGAACAAAATATGAAAAATATTTTCAATGGCTGGTGAACTGCATATGCAGGTTCTCTCATGATATGGCAAGTGGTGGAAGCGCCCATATTTGTCCATGGAGTCCAACAACTCAAAGCTAAGATTTTTAATAGTTTTTCCACTTTACCCTGCAATTGTCTATTTAAATGCAAAGTATATAATTAGAGTTCGAAAACATGCAAATGTGAGTAGATCAGTAGGTACCGCTTCGGCGGGAAGGTAACGGCGTTCCGAGTCGTCATGCTGGCCACATGACCCGGAAGTGTCTATGACAACGCCGGCTCCAAGGCTTAGAAACGGAGATGAGCACCGCCCCCTAGAGTCGGATTCGACTGGACTTTACGTCAAGGGAAACCTTTACCTTTACCTTATATAATTAAAATCCAATAGACTATCTTGCACTTATTGATATGCATGCTAATACTGACAGAAGGCATCTATGTTCTACTTACTAACAACCTTTGTGAAAGAGGTTCACATATTTGCAGCCATTTAGATAAAAATAGAAATTCGTCCATGGTTTCTATTTTTTATCCAGATCTTTGAGGAAAGGCAGGATATTTTCTCCCTTGCAAGGATAGGATTTTCAGTAACAATGCTTGCCAAATATTTCAGTGGATAGTACTAGAACAGCAATAGATCCACAACTGACCACATGTTCTTAAAACATTCTGAATGTTGATTGCCTATAATTTCATATGTAACTGTAACTCTTCATTTCTAAAAGCAATAATGGTCACAAATTTTTTTTTCTATTTTCCTTTTGTTAGTTTTGAATCAGACTGCAGAGAAAACTAAGTTTCTTTATAAACAAGGTTGGGGACATATTTTGGAGATAAAATTCCAATAGAAGAGAATATATGTAGCTCAGGGTTGAACTGCGGAGTCCTTAGTGCTCTCTGAGCTTGGTTGCTACTGAATATAAATGGGGAGCAAACCCTACACTCACACTGATGATGTTACCTAGTTAGAAAATGAAATGTCTGCAAACAAACAACCAAGCTCAGAGAGCACCAAGGACTCCACAGAGATAAAATTTTCTGTGCAAAGTTGCATAACCAAAGCTACACCTAGCTGATAAAAACAAGCACAGAATTCCACCAGAGCCTTCTCCTTGGTGAAGGAGTTGCACTGTGACATCAGTGAAGATTCAGTCCAACTTCCTTCTTCTCTACAACAAGGAAGTCTTCATGTGTAGAGTTACACACATGAAGGCTTCAGGCAACCCCAAATGCTGCACTGAGTTGAAGCTCTCAGGGAAGCTTTTAGTTACGCAACTCTATACTCAGCCTTCCTGCATACTGGACAACCAGTTTTTGCCTGATGTTACGGCATGATTTATGAAGAGGAGAGGCTGTTGACCCTGTTCACACAGTGAGTTCTGCATTTGTTTGCATCACCTGAATGTCTAAAACTGATTCTTTCCATTTTAAACAACATGGTGAGAGTAGTTGCATTTTTAATAACATTAAATTTACTAATGCTGCTGCTACTGACAAATCAGCTTTTTTGGTTAATATTTTACCTGTTATTTAATAAATAACAATGGTTCAGGTAAAATAGCAAATGATTTTGGGGGGAAAAGCCATTAATTCCTAGGTCAAAAAATGGAAGTCAAATATTATAAAATAAAATTCATTTCTTTTTTCTAGACATTTTTCTTCCCAGTTTTCCTTAAATTAATGCTCAATTAATGTATGAGGGAATTATAGATACAAATATTTTGAAGGATTCTTAAAGCATTGTTATTTAATGTCCAGTAATCACATTATGCCTTTATGCCTTACAACTTTAAATAAAACTAAAGTGGTGGCTTTGATTTCTGTTCCATGCTTTAGGTAAAACCACAGTTCCAGGAAATTTTACGGCTCTCTGAGGAGAACATTGGTGGGTATTTTTTTTTCCTATAAACTTGTTGGAAATTAATTGGAAGGAAATGTCAAGACCATCACTTCTATAAATAAAATTTTGGAACATGTTTCAACTGATTTTTTTTTCAATAAAGGACAACAAAGTACCTGAAAATGCTTTTTTGAAAAAAGTTACTGTTTTAATATATAAAAAAGTAAAGAATAACAAATACATCAGAACATATTACATATAGGAAACCTTTCAGCCTAATTTCTAAACACATTATAGACCCTTGACCTCATGGATTGTGGTCATATTGATCAGTCATTCCATTGCTTTGATAGAAAGATACTTCATAAACAAAAAGCGAAAGCATAGCAATGATCCAAAATTGTAAATCTTTGTAAACAACAATGTAAATTATTGTGCTGTTTTTCAACTGTTAAAGAGTAATCGTTTTTTGCTGGCCCCCCATGTTTAATAAATCCTGAAATATGAGATATAAGTCTAAGAAATAAAGAAATAAATATTTGTATAGTGATGAGTTCCATGTTTCTGATACGTAATTCAAAAGTACATCTTGAAACTGTATTGAACATTATAGGACCTTATTAACAAGTTTTGTTGGATATTAGATTAATTAAAATGGGGCAATATTGGGGCAAGCCCACATCATATGAATAAGTGCAATAGATTTGGGATTGTCCAAGACACTTTCCAATACCAATAACAATTTGGGAGTTTAGACATTCCTCATGCATCTAATCCAAGTTACAAAATCAAGAGATATTTTAGTTAGTTATTTGATTTTTATAGCTGACCATCTCAACAAGTGATTAATAATAATAATAAATATTTATTGCAAAATGGTAGCATATACAATTAATTACAATCTAATCAACAAAATATAAAGATAAAAGATGGCAAGCTCAATGAAGCAAAAGGTCTCTCTCTCGCCAAGGCCTAGGTGAAGAGCCAAGTCTTCATGGCTCTTCTAAACAATAGCATAGTAAGGGCCATCCAGATCTTGAGGAGAACCTTGTTCCAGAGGCCAGGCGCTGCTACGGAAAAGGTGTGTTTCCAGGGTCCCAACAGATTACATTGTTTAATTGAAGGAACCTGGAGGACACAATCCTTGCAGGTTTGAATTAGCAGGGCAGATGTTATGGGAGATAGGCAATTTTAGGCAGTCCAAATTCCTCTTGTAATAACTAAAATGGTTAAAACCTGGTAAGTTGATTTAAATATTAAAAGCATACATGCTTTTCATGTGATTAGGAGGCTTTCATCATTAGCTTGTTTCTCAAAGTAATGGGAACTTCCCACTGCATAAATTATGAGTCATTTGCATTTATGGCATATTTTAATATTGTAAATGCTAACAACATTGTATTTTCAATGTAGGCATATGCAGGGAACTCAAAATAGCATATATGCACAAGGAACCCAGAACATACACAGGATACCCTCAAGTTCAATGTTTGAATTTTAGGTTTCTGTTTTTTTAAAGGAGTAAATGTACTTAGTGAAAAAGAGCACACTTTGAGTGAATAAAATATAGAATACTATCTGTTTTCTAGATCTGTATATGTGTAAATGTTTCTTGTGCAAAAAGCTAGATGACAAAAATACAACTATTATTATTATACCATTTTATCTAATTGAGATAATGTTGCTAACTTTTTTCTCGCAGCACTTTTGATCAATTTTTTCTCTGCGTACTTCATTCCTGCTTAGTTCTGTAGCAATTGAAACTGGGTCCATAGAGGAACTGCCCCTGATTTAACTGGGCATTTTTAATAATGTTAGATAATAATATTATGTAAATGTGCATCAACTTGAAAACCATAATTTCTATGCCTTTATTTCTTAATTTTAGACGCTGCAGCAGGGAATGGAGTGCTAACAAAAGCCACAGTTCCTATCTACGCCACAGGTGTACTTACATGTTATATCCAGGTAAAACCTATTCTTCAATTCTGAATTTGAAAAGAGAATAATTATCTTTACTCAAAACTTCTAAATAAAATTTATGTAACTTTAGGAATACTTACATATTGCCTTAGATCCTAAAGTATATTACTTTAAAAAGTGTACAGAAAGAGATTTCTCCATCTTTCCATGGCTACTCCTAAATATACTTTTGCCTGATTAGCCATATTTTTTTCATGGCCTCATTAACCCTGAATACTCCATCTCACCGCATTAAAGAGGTCACATCTGACTGTCAGGAGATCTTTTTGGTGGATGCAGATCACTGCAAGGAATAGAAAACTATTTCCATGAGCTTTCTTAACAAGGTTACATACTTCTACTCTGAAGTATAATTCACTGAGTTCAGTGGGACTTGTTCCTTCTATAATATTAGTTTATAAGCTAAATTAATTTACATTAGGATCTACCCATAGTCACTATGGAGTTGGATGGCCTTATACATTTGTTAAATAAATAAATGTATTTTTCTTTTATATAAAAAGATGATATTTTCTGATATGGACTTCATTCCTTTAAAAAATACAATACAATGTTATTACCAAAGTTCTTTCCCCCTCTATTTCAAGCAGAAAAAAAACCCTTGATGCTGTATTTTACTTTTTTTCTCTTGAAAAACTACATTCACCAATATTTGCTGTACTTCAACAAAGTATCAGTATTTGCAATATTACAAAGCAAAAGCATTAGTATTTGCAGTATTCCTTTTAGTAACAGGAACAGGCCTAGATCAAGCCATTAGTTATACTAACTGATACAATAATCCCTATTCATTTAACTGTGGATTTTGGCATTTGATGTAAGCTGCAGGGAGGCTTTGATCATTTTTATGTACTTTCAGTTTAACAAGTTCAAAACTTCTATAAATATCAAGGTTGGCTGGAAAGACAAATGTAGCAAAAGAATCCAAGTCAAAGTGAAGCATTCAGTATTTCAGAAGCATGCCATGAGAACAAATATGGAAAGAACAATAGATGCATAATTATTGTTATTCATAGCATGTAATAGTTGCTAGTTTGCAAGCATTCTACATGTGTATGTTTTATGCGTTTTTACATATAGTTGGATAGAGTGACTCCATCTATTAATTTGACTGATGATTCAGTGAAAATAACAATATAAGTGGTTGCTGTTCCCTGACTAATGGTTTGGTATTTTGTGGCAGGGGACAGGGGTCATGGTACAGTATAGATCAAAGGGCATGGTTGACACAAGGGTCCCAAAATATTACTAGATTTCCCTTAGTTAAAAACTTAGAATGTGGTACACTTCCTGATACAGGGATGGGAAATTTAAATTTATGTTTTTAAACTTCTGCTTTTAGGAAGAAGACCGCAAGCTGTTAGTAGGATTTTTAGAAGATGTAATGACTATGCTTTCATTATCTCATGCTCCTCTTGATAGCCTAAAAGCATCTTTTGTGGAATTAGGGTAAAGTATATTATATTGGAACTGGTATTAAGGGGTTATTGTTTACATACAGCTTCAGATGTAAGAATTTAGTATCAGAGATTTTGGAATTCTGTTCCTAAATATTTGCATCAGTACAGAAATCAAGTGATTTCTGTATAATGTTTCTGCAGGCAAGCAATACTGTTACGTTTTGTGACATTTCTCCAGCAAAAAATGCTGGAGTGCCTTACAGTTTTTAGCACACTGATATACAGTAGCAATATTCTCAAATTACCTTAATTATAATTAATTGGAAGAAAAACTTACGTTAGCTTCGGTATAATAGTAAACCAGTTTGATAAGCAGTACAAATGAACATATTAATATTAATTAATAATAATTAAAAAGATAATTGAGTACATGAAACTCATTATCTGAAGTTTGCTTGTTTGTGTAGCGCCTGCAGTATAAATGGTAGCATTTAGGAAAGTTAAATGTTTGCTCCAAAGAGCTCCTACTCTAAAAATATGCTTTTGGTGATAAACAGGGTTGAACATGAACAGAATGTAACTGCAGGCACTTTTGTTTTTGCTTTGAGGATTCAGGTTAGCTAAGGGCTTCACTGAGAAAGAAAATATGAGAAAATATTTGAAGGGAGAAGGAAAGTACAAAATAAGTGGAGTTGTTTGAAAGCAAATTACTATATATAGCTCAGGCCTGATTGTTTTGTGTTCTCAGTGCAAACCCAGCATACCATGAATTGCTGCTAACTGTATTATGGTACGGAGTTGTCCATACGTCAGCACTTGTTCGGTGCACAGCTGCCAGAATGTTTGAGGTAAGTGTTTATTGAACATACTTTAGATATTAATCATTTTATTCCCTCAAGAAATACCAGTTGCCCTTCCCTGGTTATCTCCTGTGCCTATCGCCATTTAATTCCTCTCTTCTCAAAGACCCTGGATGTGAGACAGAGGGGAAGACTTACAGTCAAGAGGATATAGTGTGGGGCTCCAGGATGCATCTTTTTTCACATGGGGGTACCAGTTGTGTTAAAAATGCCGTCAGAAGGGAAGTATTTGGGAATGGGGAAAAATAGTCATTTATCTCACCTAATATATATAGATTCCTAAAAGTACATTTTAATGTATTCTGTTTTAAAACATTTTAAAGTAGTTGTGCACTGTGTGATGGAGCAGGATGTTAACCCTATACTTTGAAATGAAATTTTCAACATTCGTTTCTTTTTTTTAAGTATTGCTTTATGTCATATGCCCTTGTGAGACATTTCAGGGTACCATGCAAAATTAGACTATTTTATTTCTGACTTGAATTGGCGCACTGCATGCTTAGAAACTTCCATTAGCTATGAGAAGTCATTTCAGTGCTGAATTCAGTGTTCAAACCAGCCGTCAATTGTAAATATCTTGTGAACTGGACATTGTCGATTAAAAGCAGAAAATTGTTTCCAATAATAACATCTGAAATTGCCTATATTGTGATTAAAAATAAATATTAAGCAAGGAAAAGAACAGCATGTTTTTCTTGTTTTACTTGACATTGCTCCTGGTGGTACATAGAACTGAAACAAAGGGGGTACAAAAACCATTTATGATCCCTGATTTGACCATGCAGCAAAATGTACAAGCAATAAGATGGAGATACTTGTTTTCAGCTTTATATCAGATTATCCACTTATTTTAAGTTACTCCTTGGATTTTAACAATGTCACCTTAGTAGCACCTTGAAAATTCTAGTGGGAAGGTAGACTACACCTTTAATGAGTAGATTGGAGTGTTCTTCAGAGCATTTTCGTGCCCAAAAACAAATCATTTGTTCCTGATCAATACATAAGGGACTTCTTGCCATTTTTCCTGCATGTACAATGATATTGCTCTAATTTTAAGCTTTCACAGTGGAGCAATTCAAGATAAGAAATTAAATAGAAATATTAGTAATACTGTATATTAGTAATTAGACAGGAAGCTCTGGCGTGGGCTGGTCCATGAAGTCATGAAGAGTCGGAAGTGACTGAATGAATAAACAACAACAACATATTAGTAATATATTACTTGCACATAAGTGGCTTCTAAAGGCCATTTAGATCTAAAACAAACTTGCAGGAGACAAAGAACTGCGGTAAATATAGCATATAAGATTAGAAACAGGGTTTTATTTTGTTATGCCACATATTTCTTCCTGATAAGATGACCTGGTTTGGCAGTATTGAGAACTGAATCTTTACTTGAACTGTCTTATGTTTTCAAACATACCCAGTGGCTAACCTGCGTTACTATCCTGTGAGTCTCTTTCCTCATCTAAGCTGTTTTTCTATGAGAATTGTGGAATGAAGAAAAAGGCTAAAGGAATCTGTGCCCAATCAATCTTTTCTAGTTTTTTTTAAGTTGTGGTGTAAATGCTATTTCATATGCCATATGTATTTCCTTTTTATAATTCAGCTGAAATAGCAACAATATGCATCTATAATTAACTCTAATATAATTATATAAGGGTTAATTGCGTAGTAAAGAAATGCAAGTATCTGATGTTAGTATAAACTAACATGCTGTTTTTTACCTAGCTTTCCCTTTTGTTTTGTGTGTGTGTGTGCGCGTGCATTTATATTAAATTGAACATAATCTTGAGTATTCTGTGTTGATCCAGATTTGATCCTGGTTTGAACACTATCCATGCACAGTAAGAACATTAACTCGAATCTCTGTTGTAGTGCAAGAGTTAAAACCATGGGTGGGCAATGGTTCTGTAGTGTACTACCTATTACCTGCTGAGTGTTTAGATTTTTACGTAGATTGCAGGAGTAGGTAGCTCGTTATTTGGTACAGCCAGGCATTTATGATGTCATGTAAGAGTACAGATTCAAGTTCTATTAATATGAATTAATTATATTTTTAGTCACTAGAGATCCTGAAATTGTACTCTTGCTTTTTAAATTAAATACATTAATGATCTACACAAATGCTGTAGTATAAAAGCAAAAACTATACAAGACTGAAGTCAGCCCACCCCTGGTTATAACAAGACAAGTAATCATCATTGCTTCCTGTCAATATGTCCTACTATTACATCTTAAAATCAAAATACATTCTAAAATGAGAATTCAGGTTCTCATGATCATCTGATATGTAAATCTTCTTGCTATCTCAAGCTTGTACTTTGAAGTTCTTTTTTTCCTAGGAATATATTACTAAGTAGTTAAAAGCCATGGTTAGGGTTAAAGAAAGTTTATTTAAAAAAAACTAATGAAACACTCTTAGTGATAGTAAATAGGAATTATGTCAGAACTGTGCATTGTTTGAGTTTCCAGTGAAGTCTTTCCCAACTTGCTGCCCTTTACATTTATACCTTACAGAATCCCAGCCAGTATAGACACCCTTACTACAGAAACACAGACAATTAAAATCAAGTTTATGCCCTTTTTCAGACAGAAAGGATGGTTTGTTTCTAGGATTAAAATATTCTGACACATATGAGTTTGCTGAGTCAGGTTTTAATGCTCAGCTGCCAGCCCCAGACTAATGGCAGTCTTACAAGAGCTTAACTCTAATAGAATTTGTTGCCATTTTCTACATTTTTTTTACCCCACCCTTCAAATTATGATTTTTGAGTACTGCAGTGGCAGTAGAGCCCAGGTTATGCTCACAAATCACAGGAACTGTTTTGGAGTCCTTGATGTATCTGTTCTTCATGTGGAATCAGTTGGATAACTCTCCAGTGAACATGACAACAGCACTCCTGCATTTGGGAATAACTCAGTTTCTTATGAAGAACTATAATGAGATAGCCAAAATGGAGCTTTATAAACATCATACCATTAATCTGAAATTGAAACACTAACATTCAAGATGCTGTCAGGATCTTTGATTGTTTTGTCACCTAACAGCTCTACAGTTTGTCTGTGTCGCCTGCTTGGGCCACTTACGCTTTCATCATGCTTTCTGCATAGTTATATTAAAAGAGCACTTTAGCATAGCGAGATTTGCTTCTAATTTTGGTTTGCTTTTTGTGTTTCTCTTCCTCTTGGTTACGCTGTTCTTCCCATGATACTGTGCTCACTCTTTCCGTGCATCACCTGTGATACCCCTCTGCTCTGCCCACTCAGCTGTTGGTGAAGGGGGTACATGAAACTCTGGTAGCTCAGAGAGTTGTTCCTGCTCTCATTACTCTCTCCAGTGACCCTGAAATGTAAGTTTCCCGACTGTCTTCTACAACTAGCTCCCTCTTACAACTTGTCAAGAAATAAACCATCAGAATGTATTCGTTAATACTCAAATACTTTTTTAAAAACTATACTAAGTATTAAATATACTCAGTATCTTTAGCAACTAAATACTTTTACAAACAAGCTCAAGCTCATTCAAAACTCTACTAACTAGTAAAATAGTTGGGAAAAAAATAATGCAACATTAAACTTAATTCTTTTGAAACAAAACTATAATAACTTTTTCAGCGTCTGAACAAGTTTCAGATGCCATCATACTGCTGTTTGTTTCTTCCATGCTGAAGAGGGATGCTAATTTCACTAATACATTACTGCCAGTAAATGCTAAAGCATGAAGAGAGTCCTTACCTATTTTAATGCCCTGTGTGGGTGACTAAACTTAGAAAGACTGGTGATTCTGCCTGCCCATCCTCAGTCACAGCTAACTTAGTTATCCTTCCAGTTTAAAACCATTTTTATTGCATGTTGACTGGTTTACAGCTGACTCTTCGAGGCATGCGTGAAGCCTTAGTTGACAAGCGGGTTGCTCCGGCCCTTGTTACCTTGTCCAGTGATCCTGAATTGTGAGTTTCTGATTGTGACCTTGAGTTAATCTTTCTGTGTCTCTCTCTTTTTTTAATTTTGATACTTCCTGGTCTAATTCGTGTCACTGCTAGAAATTAATAACTTAATGGAGTTTCAAAATTAGTATTTTATTTTTAATTAAAAATTATTTTACCCTTAAGAGCTGAGTATTTGTTTTGTTTTGCTCCTAGCTCTGTAAGAATAGCCACAATTCCTGCTTTTGGGACCATAATGGAAACAGTCACTCAGAGAGAGGTAAGATTTCTGCATATTGTACTAGGATAATCCCAGTTTGTAGCCAATAACAACTGAACTATATTTTAAAAAAAAGTTTTCAGGGTATCTGTATTTATCACAGTTTCTAATTAAAATGAGCAACCTTTTCATTCCAGAGGGCTATTTACAGCAATGTGGAATACAGGTAGTCCTCATTTAGTGACCACAGTTGGGACTAGCAAAGCGGTTGCTAAGTGAAACCGCAACTGTGCTTACAATCTTACTTCAGCTTTCCTTTGTTTTATTGACCTGCGAAGGTCATAAATGTGAGGATTGGTCATAAAGTTACCGTCGTAACTGCAAACGGTCACTGTATGAGGCAGTCACTAAGCGAGGACTGCTTGTACACTTGCAGTTATATCCCACTGATGGCTGAGGTACACAAACAAGATGGCAAGGTCCTTGCCTTCATTTTGTCATACACCAGACAGACTTAGCACCTATCACTAAGTCCTCTTCACAACTCAGCCCTTGATAGAGTCCCACTTAGTTGTGAGTGGGGTACATGATTGAAATAGGGAAAATAATACATGAGGATGATTTCATCATGTACTTTCATCTTCACCCCAGTTACTCTCTGGCCTGTTCACAAATTGTTTGGTGGGCTGCCTGGAGCAGTAAGTATTCATTTATTTGATTTCTGTAGCTGCCCATCTTGCAAATGCAACTCTGGGCAGCTACCAATATGTTAAAAGCAATAAAAAAACAATAAGAGCAAAAGCATAAAAACCTCTAATGGTCACTGGGAACAAACCCAATAACACTTAACAGTAGTAATATCTCATGGGCCATCTAACCTCCCAACCACCATGTCCTAAAGCACATCCAGATCTTCAGTGCTTTCTGAAAGGTGGGCAGGGTTGGGGCAAATCTAATCCCCAGGGTAATGGTGTTCCAGAGGACAGCTGTGACAGAAAAGGTCTGCTTCCTAGGTACCATTATATGGCATTCTTTAATTGAGGGGACCTGGAGCATGCCCACCTCTCAGATTTAGCGGGATGGCTAGAAATAATGAGGGATGGGTGGTCCTGCAAATAATCCAGCCCCATGCCATGAAGGGTTTTATAGGTGGCAATCAGCACTTTGAATTCCAACCAGAAACACTGGAAGCTAGCACAGCTAACAGAGCAGAGGTGTAACATGGGCATATCAAGGTGTGCCCATAACTCCCTGAGCTGTCCATTCTGGACCAGTTGCAGGTTCTGGATAATTTTCAAGAGTAGCCCCATTTAGAGAACATTGCAGTAATCCTCTCAGAAGGTGACTAGGGCATGAGTGACCATGAGCAGTGCCTCACAGTCCAGGAAAGGCTGCAGCTATGCACAAAGTTGTACACAAGCCTTCCTGGCCATGGCAGCCACCTGCTCTTCAAACAGGAGTCCTGAGTACATGAGGACCCCCGCCCCCCGATTGCACACTGGTTCTGTTTGGTGTCATGCAACCATGTCCAGAACCAAAGATGGAAAAACACCAGATACATGGGGCCCTAAAACCCAAAGCCACTTAGTCTTGCTAAGATTGAGCTGAAGCCTGTTCTTCCCCATCCAGATCTTCACAGCCTCCTAACACTAAGACAGAAACTCCACAGTATCGCTTGGCCTGGGTCAGAGATATAATGCTGGGTAGCATCATCAGCCTTAGGATGACTTCACCCAGCAGCTTCATGTAGATGTTAAATAGGAGTGGGGAGAATGGTGAGCCCTTAGGAAACCACAGAGAAGGGGCCATGGGCTAGATCTCTTCCAGCCATTAACATGAAGTGGAACTAGCCCCAGAGGAAGGAGGAGAAGCAGCACAGAACTGTGTCTTTTACTCCTAACTCCCAAAGCCAGCCCAGAAGGGTACCATGATTGATGGTATCAAAAGCACACAACACCCCCATCCTCCTTCTCCCACTAGAGATCATCCACAAATGTGATCAATGCTGTGTCAATCCCATGCCCAGGTCTGAAACCTGATTAAAAAGATCCAAGATAGTACAGTATATTACCAGGACTGTATGTATGTAATCCCCATACATTCACCCTTAAAGAACTTCTTGAATAGATTTTACAGGGATATCTAGGCTTTACTTGACTCATGCCATGCAGCAAATCATACCTTCATAAAAAGCTTCATATACATTCTGAATCAATTTGAGCTTTCAAAGAGGGCATCATAGTTACCAGGATGGTGCAAACTCCTTGCTAACATCTCATTTTCACAATATAAAGATTATTCTATATATAATGAGAGTTATTAAAATGTTGAAATGATAAAGGGCACCAAATTCTGATATTGCAGATAACTGAAAATAAAAGTTTTGTTACATATTACAGTATGTGTCCAAAGTTTCTGATGTGCTTTTTCAAAGGCAGTCTTTATCTTCACACTTACAGACTAATAATATACATAATATAGAAGGGAGAAATGGGATGTCTAAGGAATGTGAACTTCCATGCCTTACAGCCTATTTTTGATTAAACTAACCTGGGATAGATAGGCTTCTTTTAAACGCACTGCAGTATTAGCGCATCAAGAAACATGGTACAGAGCAAGGTTATGTAGGCCAAATCCCAGTTTATTTTTTTTGTTTGGATGTGTGAAGTCTAATGTGGAAGTATTTTAGTGTAAATCTATACTAAACAAGGAATTTGTTAACTTTTTCATTCTTAAAGTTCATTTCATAAGATATTCAGCAAAAAAAATCATTGAATGGGCAGCTCATATTTTCAAAACCTTGCAAGTTCATGGAGAAAGCTGTTTCTAATGGTGAAAAAAATAGCAGAGTTTGCATTTGTATAATTTCAGCCTGTTCCTTATTTTCTAAAATAACATAGTAGAGGAAATGGAACTGAAAATTTGTACTGACTCATACTTGTATGCTGAATAAGTAGTAATAGGTTAGATTACACTCATAAATATACATTTGTACTATGGAGTTAATTACATATTGATGTTTTGTTGGGGTTAGTTGAATCTAGAAATTTGAAAATGGATATTCAAGAGAAATTAGTCAGGATCATTTTTTTTAAAGCACATACATTTTGGAGCAGGATTTTCTACAACGGAGATGTTTCTGGGGGGGTTGCTTATGAGGTAAAAGTATTAATGCTAGGATTTGTGCAACAATAAAAACCTGATAATGTGAAGATAAAATAGGTAAAATATTAAAAGTTATTTTTATTTTGCTGTTATTAATTTTTGCTTATTTCCTACAATAAAGTTTTAATGTCTTATAATATTGCTCCCTTTTAAGCTTTTGGAAAGAGTCAAAATGCAATTGGCCTCTTTTCTGGAAGATCCCCAGTACCAAGACCAACACTCTCTACACACAGAAATAATAAAAACCTTTGGAAGAGTTGGGCCAAATGCTGAGCCAAGATTTAGAGATGAATGTGAGTTCTAATAACAAAATATAAATATATCTGTTTTTCATGTTAAAGTTCAACTATTATAGCTCATTCTTGCATGCCTCTTGGTGACATTATTATCATTTTCCCCCAAATATTCCTCTTTCCAGTTGTTCTTCCACATTTGCATAAACTTGCCTTGGTTAATAACCAGCAATCTGCAGACTCAAAACGACTGGACATAGCTACTCATCTCTTTGAAGCCTATAGCGCACTCTCCTGTTGTTGTATCCTTGATTTTAAATTGTAATTTGATATTTGTACAAATCATTAAAAAGTACTCCTTCTCTTCACAAATGGGAATATTGAGTGACGTGTAATGTTGCCATCAGGTTTTGCTGAGCATATTAAAGGCAGATGTTGACAATTTGAACAGCTTTTAATAAGTGCACAAAATAACCTATGTTGCAGTGGCAACGATAGAATTCTGCCCTTCAGAGTCAGAAGAGGTACAAGGACTCTTCCAGATGGAGATACTTTTCCACTTTCTGAAACTGATCCATTCTTAAAAGCTAAGGACATTCTTAACTGTCCCACACAACAGTTCAAGTCCTAAGGAAGGCAAGAATTCCCACCTGTAGCCTCCATGGTTCTTAAACTTATGACATCAAAGAAGATAGTGTCCCTTTCTGAAAGGCCGGCCAGATTTTGCAGTTGTAAACTTCAGCTGATTACAAAGTGTGACCAGCATTTTGTGGACATGGATTTTGAATACACACTGTCATTGGGATCCTTTCACACATATTGTAATGGTATGTGGGAATGACCTTGGGAGCGGGGAGGGGGAGAGATGCTGCCTAGGGAACGATCAGATAAGGGAGGTCATAATCCACAGCTGCATAATGGGCAGAGAAAGAAACTCAGAAAGGAACCTCCCTAACTTATCAGGCTGTAAAATAGACAGCGGGAAACTTGTACTTTCAGACATGCAAGATTCTGTTGATGTAGCCTTACAATAAAGTAGAATTAGCTCATCAGGTTGTGTTTCCTGTCCAGTCTACCTGGAAAGGCTAACGTATATTGATCCATGATACCATGGAGCTTTAAGAGTTCAGCGAAAGTAAGCTAAAGTTAATCAGATCAGATCTGTTTCACCTCTTCCTCTGGTGCTGGAGGGAGAGGCAGTTTGCTGTCGGTAGGAATCTCCCCCTTCATCCCTCTTCCTGCCACTAGGATTCTTCCCTCCCTCCAGGAAACCAAGACCCTATGGTATTTCTGCCAAACTGAGGAACATTTTGCTGCTCCTCACACAATGGCTCTTTTTCCCTCACAATAAAAAGCTAATGCCATGAGATGAAGGGCAAAGCTAGAGCATTGGTTGCCTCCTGTTTTTGCTGCTTCCTCATTGGCTGGCTGGAAGGAGCTCTGGGTGGCTGAGATAAATAGCCTTTATAGACATTCAGTGGTGATTGAAGAATGCTGCTTTGTATTAGTATAGGAAGGCTAGTGGCATAATGTGGAAGTGCCTTAAACTCAAACTTTAAAAGCCCTCAAGTATAGTAATGTAACTTTAAGAACAGTAAATTTAAAAAGAAAAAATAAATTAAAAATAAATTACACTATATCAGTATTGGTCAAACTGTGATATGTGAACTCTTTGCAGTTTCAGAAAGTAGACAGAACTAGAATTTAAGCCACCTCTTTTCAGTGGACTCTTAACAGTAAGTGATACAGGTTCTCCCTTCTTCCCTGCTGTGGTCAAAGTGTATTCTGGATAAGAGAAGAGGAAGTGACTGAAGTGACTGAGCTACACTCCCAATAGTAGAGGAAGAGAAAGAAATGATTAACCTTGTGGCACATAGACTAGCAGTATTGTCTAAGATCTGAGGTAAAGAAGCAGCAGTAAGTTGAATTACAGATTGGTTGCAAACATTTTAGTTTTTTAATTGCAGTGTTTTTAATTAATATTTTAAAACATGCACAAGAAGTGACATGTCACAGTGATGTTCATCACCTCAGTATTAGATTACTGCCACACATTCTATATGGGATTGTCTTTGAAGACTACAGTACTAAGAAACTTCATTTGGTGCAGAATGCTGCAGCCCATGTGCTGGCAGGTGAGACATGCGTCAGCAAAATACCCTTGTATTCTGGGTATTACATTAGCCATCTGTTTATTTCCATGTAAAATTCAAAATGCTGATTAGGACTTCTAAAGCCCTTTGAGTTTGGGTCCTGGTTATCTGTGGGACTGTCCTCTGAGTAGAATCTGCTTGTCCTGTGCATTCTGGCCAAGACAAAATTCTTCCAGTCCCTTCCTTCAGGAGGCAGGTGTTATTAGTTGTAACCCAGTCCTGTGGAATACCTTGTCCCCCGAGGTTAGAATGGCCCTCACCTGTTTGTATTTAGAAAGAAAATTATTTTCAAGTTCTGAAGTATTATTCATAGGGCTGCTAGTTATTTCAGTTTAATTTATGAGTTTATGTTACTTTCTAATGTATTTTAATTTATCAGGTTGTTTTCACGGATTGTGTCATTTTTATTGGATATAAGCCAGAGTCATTGGATAGGGATGGAGTATTTTTTTTTTTTGTAAATAAAGTCTTAATCATAGCTAACCTAGAACTGGTTTATTTCTCGCTGCTTTATGTTATTAGAAAAAAATGCTTTCTTTTTTCTGTCCTATTAAGACTGTATTGTTGCAAATGTATTACATTTCTCAATAACTATTTCAGATGCTTGCTTTCTATTTTTACTAAGGAAATAAAATTGTAACATTTACAGTTAATCTTTTGAAGGAAAAGCTTTGTAACTAAACATGCCATGGTTTTTGCACATTATTTTCCAGTTTTAACCTGAGATGGCAAGCCAGATTTTTTTTTGTCAGACCTTAACTGCTTACCTTTTAGTTATTTCAGAAGAGTTAATGATCAGTCACTTCTTACCTGGACTCAGGTGTTTAAGAAATGACATGGAAACTCTCTCACCAGAACATGAGGTGAATATAGAAGCTGCCATTTTATCGTTAGTGTTTATAATGACATAAGAAATTTATATTATCAGCATAAAATTGTCAACATTAGAAGTAATTTTTTAAGATTTAAGAATGCAAGTTTTAATTTAGTGATAAAAGAAAACAGTACATGTGCTTAAATTATTAGATAAAATAAAATATATCACTGTTTGATCTCACTGGTAATGAAAGTATATCGCAATTTCAGTTTTCATTCATTGTAACCTTTGTGGCCATCAATTCTGCATTCTTAAGATATTGCCAAAAATGTTGAAGTGCAGTGTATCTCTCAAGTTTGATTGTGTTCATTTGGATAACATGTATTATCATAAATCTTGTCTTTGGTCTGAACATTTGTCCTGTCCTATGTCTTAGGTAATTTTAAGTTCCATGATAAAGGAATGTGAACAGAAAGTGGAAAATAGGAGTGTTCAAGAACCACAAGGGTAAAGCAATTTTTTTTTTTTACAGATTACCTGCATTATGTGGGCAACACTATTGATGAAGTATGATGTGATCAAAGATGAACATTTGTGGCCTGGGCAGATTCACTTCATATTTTTTTATAACATTGTTTTATGAGAGATCATAGGCCGCTGTAGAGGAAGAATATTGAAAAACAATTGTTGTAAAAGAAAATCAGTCATCTACAGCACTTTATTAAAATGTTGTGCAAATCCCAGGGGTAATGAAAGAAACAAGTAGTCCTTTTGCCTTTTGGTTTGGTTTTTAAAGGAGGTAATGGGAAATCCATATTTGTTGGGAAAAAATCATTTGTTTCTTGGTACCTGTAATCAGAGCAACTGATCTTAAGAGAAACACTGATTTGAGAATTAATCTGTCATCCCTAAATCTAATATTCCCCTTCCCTCTTCAGATCTTACTCTGAGCATCCAACTACATGCCAGAGGTGGCAAATTCTATGGAGAATTTTAACTAAGGAACAGGTTGAGTTACAGACTTTCATCCTGCCTTGAGTGAATTGAAAATTACCCAATGGGATCATTCTGCAGAGGGCTTGGATTTCCTACTGAGGCAGTATAAAGCTCTAATTGGCAGCTGAAGTTTTGCATCTTGGAAAATCTCATTCAAATTTGGAAGCCATCATTCTATTGTTTTTAATGGCAAATTGTTTTAATTACAATTTTAAAAAACTTAGTTGGGGTAAATAAACCATCTTATACTAAATCAGATCCACTAACTGTTTAGCCTAATATTGCTGTTTTGGGGAGCAGTTTTTCATAGTCTCACGTCAGATATCTTCTGCCCAACTACTTCAGATCGTTGTAACTGGTGATGTTATTTAAAGATTAACTTACTTTTCCTTCCCCCTAGTTCTATGTCAATTGCGGCAAGCCTTGTGAGTGAAGATACAAAGACCAAGTTTCTGAATAAAATGGGCCAGTTAACCACTTCAGGTGCCATGCTGGCTAATGTATTCCAGAGGAAGAAGTAAATTGGAGTTAAGAAGAACATTAACACTGAGAGACCTCATTAAGACTTGTTCCTTGTACTTGAAGTACTTGTCTTTTTATTTTCCGTCTTATGTTCCTGTAGTATAATTTTACTCTGATCTACAAAGATATTTGCACTGCTCTTGAATATTGCTACATATCTGTTAATTTGGGGCTAAATGTGGTTTATTATAAAACTAAATTAAGTCTGTACCAAGTCCCTGTCATGTGTTCTTGTCTTTCAAGCATAATTTTTTTTTTTTTATATATATATATATATATATCGTGGGTTTTTTTTAATTTCCTGATGGGTTCTAGGCTGATATATGTATTATACATGGAACTGTTATGATGGTACTTAAAATAATGTAAATTTGAAGTCACAGTTATAAAGTAATAAAAGTGGAGATTACTTATGTATTTAAGTTATAAGAGGGGTAATGCAGAGCTTTTTTAATGTTTCTAAAATGACAGGTAAGAGCCACCAGCACTGATTCCTGGGTTGTTTTTGTAAGTTGTTATATATTTGAATTACAGAAGTTGATGGAGGATGTAATGTATCACATTGATGGAGGATGTAATGTATCACAGAATTCCTTGCACTACTAGTACTACACTTTATTCCAGAACAGATGAATGCAACAGATTTTTTAAAAATGTCTCTCATACATGTATTGGCATTTTCAGTGTGTATAAAACAGCTTAGTATTAACCTTTCTGCAAGACTGTTTATCTCAGTAAGGGGAGGAGGAATTATAGTACAAACTTAATCACATGTACCTAAATGAAAGCCATACTGATTTCAATGAAGCTTTCTTTCATATGAGTGAGTCTAATATTGCCTTCTTAGAATAAATTTTAAGTGATACTGCTCCACATAAATGCTTCAAGCCAACATCATGTTTCTCCATATAACAACCTATATATTTGTAGTGTCTCCATGCTAGAACAACATCTACTTAGCTACCAATCAGAAATTAATTGACATTGCACATTCTGGACAGTACATAGGGTAAGCATATTTATAGCATGCCAGGCAAGTGGAATGGTTGCAGAGGTAAGAGATTGGCTAGCATTTTGTTTAACTTGGTTTTAGGTCTTGCAGGGCAAGGGTAAAAGAAAATGTGGCATCTGACACCCTACATAGCACAGCAGTGACTGAAAGCAATAATTTATTAAATTTTAAATACAACACACAAAATATCCTCCTGACATCCTGATTTTTTAAAATTACAAGTGAATTGACCCTCTTCTATCCCTATAGCATTTTTAAGAGGTAGATTAAGCTAAGCCCATCCAGTATTTCATAACTCTATAAATATCCAGATGCAAACTCTGTCCACTACATCTTTTATCCATTCTACATTTTCCCCATACTACTGCTTTTTGTAAATATACATGCACATACCCTAACTTTACAAAAATAAAAGGAAGACATTACATAATGCGGTACCTATTTTAATGAAATTGTTACTTTTGTGTTAAGTCTGGGGTAGAGACAAACAGATAGACCTGAGGCATTTGTGGAATCCTGGTATGGGTATCAGCAGATGTTACACATATGATCAAGCTCAACCCCAATGTTATTTCAAGGCAAAGGAATAGCTTTTCTGTTGTTACTCTCTTTAGGAACTTGTGGTCAACACACTTTCAAAAATTAATCTTGGAAAGCCAATATCACAAATACCCTCAGCCCATTACTAGATTAAAATTACCATCATTTCCATCTACCAGTGTCCAGAACTATTTCTAGGTAGAGCTGATAGTAGCTCTGGAAAGTACCAGGTTGGGAAAAGCTTGCCTTATCATATACTTTGGGATTTCTGTGCTGAGAAGTAGGAAAATATTAATTAAAACATGTCTAAAAGAAGTGCAGTAATTGCTGCAAGACATATACATACTTAACCCCCAGAATTTCCCAGCCATTGTAGCTGGCTGGGGAATTCTGGGAGTTTATGTCCACACATCCTCAAGCTGCCAAGGTTGAGAAACACTGATATAGGCCATCAATTTTTCACTGTACTAGGCCTGGATTGCATCCAGAGTATTCCTAGGGTCCCACCATATCTTCATCAGAAGAGAGGGTTTGTGTGGAAAAGTGCATCTTGCGTTTAAAGTGCAAACATACTCATGTTGACCTCTGTTGATGAATGGGTCTTCTCCTCCACCTCACTACCTGCCGGTTGTACTAATTGTATTGCAAATGCTCTCTTAGTAGACCATCTGACAAAGAAATGCTGGGGCATTCCAGAAAAAGTAGAAGTGGCTAACTCTCTTGTTCTTTCTTGGATTAAATAAAATGTTTTGAATACCTGTTTTGTATGTTTATTTAAGGAATTCTAAGTGATCTGGCATTTGTTTGGGGGGGGTTGCCATTTATGATTTGAGCATTTAATGTTCATATAATGTGGTTGTTTTTTTAATCTAATCCTCATTTAATTTTTATATAATTTATTTTTATTTATTTATAAATTTATTCACCACCCATCACCTCAGTCCATTATATAAAATAGTTATATATTTTTAAACTAAAAATGCTGCAATTTCCCCTTGTAGCTACTCTCACTCCCATTTAACTATAGCTTTTCATTCACAGCACTGCAGTAACAACCATATATGTCACTACTGTGCCCCATGAGGGACAGAATTATTTATTCATCAAATTGATTAGCTAAGGCTTCTCTTACATACTTCAGATGTCAGGATTTCCAACCTGGACAATCCTATATTTATATGGGTTGCTGGGAGTCGGGTGGCATATAAATTTAATATATTATTATTTCAGATTTTTTAGATAATAGCACAGTTGTGAGGTATTTCCATATCATAGACTGACCAATATATTCTAGAAATATGTATGGCCTTTTCTGGAACTCAGGATAGGCATGTTTTCTGCAAACAGCTTCAGGTAGTCAAAATTGGGCAGGATTATTGTAAATACAATTTTATAAGGGCATGAAAAGCTGCCTGGTCCAGTCTTAAATATGCTTGGGTATTTCATAAATTGTGATCCAAAAGAATGCAGTATGTAGAGGCCAACTATACTTACTGTTGGCCAAACAAGTATCGCTGGAAGATACAGGGTAACATTATTTTTTCAGTTCTTTAGTACCAAGCTATCTAGGGCTTTAGACTAGAATCAACAGCTTAAATTGGCCGTGGTACCTTACAACCAGCTATTGTGGCACTATGAAGACCAATGTTACAGTGTATGATTTCATTTAGCTACCCCATTTAAAAATCTGACAGATGTGTTCTGCACCATTTGCACCTTCTATCCCATGCAGGATACTGTAGTAAGAAAATCCTGAGCTTATTAGGGCATGGATTAGTGAGGTGGAACATCCCAGTCCAGGTATGATTGTAGCTGGTGCACCAGGAAAATCTAGGTACAGAACCTCTCTGCCAGTGAGACCATCTATACTAGTGACTGCTATTAAGCAAAGCCAAGCTATGTGCCTGCTCAAAAGGAACACTAATATATAATCTTCCTAATTCCCAGGTTTGAAATGATCTGGTCACACTTAGATTAAGTTTTGCTTGTGGGCCCCCATCCAATCCAGCACAGCCACTCCTAATTAAGATGGGAAGGAGAAATAAAAGTTGATTGTCATTAGCATACTGATAAAAACATGCTGCAAATCTCTAGCAGCTTCATACAGATACTGAAGAAAAGCCATGCTAGTCTATGGTAACAAAAAAACAATCTGATAACACTTTTTCCAACTAACAAATTTTATTAAAAGGCATAAGCTTTCATGAGCTGCAGCTCATGATGCATGGAGTGGCTCAACTGATACAGGGTTTAAATTGGGATGAGCGGGGAAGGGAGAGAAGACAATTTGGTTATGCAGATGCAGATTGCATATGAGTCAGATTACAGCTACCTTTCAATTAACAGTTGTAATTGTTAAAAAACCATTGGGTTTATTCACTTTTGAGATAGCCTGAAAACTTTTGATCTGAATTCAGCAATCAGTCTCTCAGTCTGCTGTTTTACATCATCTGCGTTCTAGCTGTGAATGAGTTCACTTCATTTTCTCAAATTCCTTAGGAACCAAGAGGATTCTAGATTCCTGTAACTGGAGATGGCACTCGAGAGAGTATCATTCTCATCTCCCAGTTCCATACTGTAGTGAGCCTTGACAGAATTACCCGGTCCTGCATCCAGAAAATCTTCCAGAGCATTCAGGAAACTCAGATTCCATAAGCTTGCAAGATTTCATCTTAATTGATACCCTCCCCTTTTAAAGGAGGGAAACCACAGCCAGCTCAAATGTCAACAGGAAATTATCCATACCTCACAGTGAGGCAATTCTCAGTTTAATAAATTGTGCACAGCCATGTTTTTAGAATCCTGCTAAATGTTGCTCTGAAGTTAGTATTCTGTATAGTTATCATGTTATGCAGAAGGGAAAAGTCTAGATAAAACATTTTTTCTGTCAATTCTTACAATATGTACCTTTGCCTCATATTTCATCTGGTCACTGTGAATTACAAAGAAAAGTTTATACATTTTCCCCCTCCAAAGTAGTTTTTTTTTTAATTAGTCTCCCATTTGCATTAGTTTGATGCCTAAAATAGTTGAAGATTATTTTTATACCAATTCTTCCAGGGGCACATCGCTTCATAAAATGGGAAGCAGTTCTTTGGAGTTCCACAACTGACCTTTTGGGAGAGGTGAGGGCAATTATGTATATGGAAAAGAATAAAATGATTATACAGGGCCTTCCCCAAACCCAAGTTCAAGTGTTATCCACCACTATGAGCCAGGAGAAAACTATTACAGCAAAAAATTTGCTTCCCCATTTGTAATCCCTGTCCTGCCACAGGCATCATGCTGGCAAGTGGTGCTGTCCCCATTTATGATGTAAAAAGCACATTAAGGATAGTGGTTGGTGAATGCCTCCAGCTTTGTTTACTTTCCTCCCACAAAGAGTAGCCAGCTGGTGAGAAAACATCCATCAATCCTCTCTTCAGTGTGGGCTAGGGCTAGAGTGAAAGCTAGTTTTGACAGGTAGCTAGACTGGTGGATTTAGACATCAGTCAAAACTCATTCTGGTTTTGCACAAGTGTTTTGCATAGATACATTCAAACAGAGCTTAATTATCATTTTATCAGTTGAAGACACATAGAAAGTTGTGCTGTGAAGCAGAAGAGAGACATCTTTCTCCTACTTAAATGTACAGCTCTGTCTGCCACTGTTCAGGCTGATCTAGAACTCTGAGCAAGAGATTACCTTAGAGATCTGGTAGGCACAAGAGGAGGAAGTTTGAAAGAAATGGATACCTCCCATGCCCAAGGCAGAATGGCCCTGGAAGATCATGCCCAGAGTCCAGAAGGGAGGGGAAGTGGTTGCACCAGCTGAAAGTGGCCAAGAGATGTCAGCTATATCCCCGCCCCCTCTCCCCAGAGGTTATCTGACTGTACCATTGATGGGATGGTCCGTGAATTGTGTTAACTGTATCCATTGCACAACCTGTATTGGGATAAGGGTAGGCTGACCATATTTCCTTGAGACAAAAACGGGGCATTGGGATGGCAAAACAGGACAGGGTTAAACTTATGTAATATTATGTAATATTCCGTATTCATGAAAAAGTAAGACGATAAAAAAAGTTTTAAAGAGTTTTTAAGATCCATTTGCTGGTCCTTGCTGGGAAGGTGCAAGAGGGGGAGGTGTGGCAGTGGCTGGGTCCAGAGAGACTGGTGCAGGGATGGCATTGGGTGGAGAGGTTGCAGGAGGGCTGAAGGCGGTGGCGAGCTGGGACAGGAGGACAGGAACGGAGGCAGCAGCAGGCTGGAGAAGTGCAGCAGAGTTGAAGATGGCGAGCTGGGATGGAAGGACAGGAACGGAGGTGGCAGCAGGCTGGAGAAGCACAGGAGAGCTGAAGGCGGCAGCGAGCTGGGGCAGAACAGGAATGGAGGAGTCTAGTGAACGGTTGTCCCCAACAACCTGTTCCTTTCTGGCACGCCCTTTTGTTTTATTGTCTTCCCGCCATTTTGGCCTGAGAGCCAATCGGCTTCTTTTCTGCTGGGCACGCTTTTCCGACTGTCTTCCACTGCACTGATTGGCAGCAGCAACTTTTCCTCTTGCTCACCACCGATCAGCTGTTCCTGCAGTTCCTACTATAGGTTTCCCACCGGATTGAGATCTACTGCCAATGGATAGTCAGCCTCCTTTTCAATTTCAATTTCATTTTTTTCCCGCTTTTCCCAATAACAGCTCCAATGTTTTTTAAAAAACGAGACAAAATTGACATTTATATTAAAATGACAGGACGGTCAGGAAGTGTTAAAAAAACGGGACTGTCCTCTTCAAAACGGCATGTATGGTCAGCCTAGATAAGGGGCAAAACACTATTTTTACAGCTAAGAACAGCTTAAGGCTGCCCCAAGTATAAGTAGGGGATCAAATGAAGGCAACAACATGAGGACACAGTAGAAAACAAAGACTGTTGGGACATGTTAGAGGTGAGGCAGTTGCAGTTCCCATGACCGTAACGAGGGTTCTATAACTCAGTAACATCTGCTAGTCCAAAGAATCACTGCTGTAGATAGGATACTGTGAGAAGACTAAAATATGAATGTGTAAACAGTACTCCATAGAATAAAAGCACTGTCTTTCAAACAAAGTATATTGTACCAGCAGCATTTTCTTTCTGGATATCAAAGCAACTTTTTTCTGTCAAAAGTCAAAGTTATTGAAGTTCTACATGGCTGTTGAGCAAAGTCTGAACAAACATTCATTCTAGTTAATGTTTAATACCTAAGTGTTTTGTTCAAATTAAAGTTACAGTATACAGTATGTGTTCTAAGTGGTATAGTGTCTGTTATGTGATACTGAGCCATTTTTACAGCAAATATTCAAAAGTAGATTGCAAAAATATTTCTTAAGTCTCTTAGGAGCATTTAACAATACATTTCACAGGTCAGTTATCTGCAGTTGGAGGAGAAATTAAATAGTATTTTGCATTTTTAAAATGGGTGAGAATTTTGTCCAGTTTTTTAGGACTGCAGTATTTAACTGGCAATGGCAAAACTTATACACAGATCAGGAAGCCACAGTACAAACAGAATATGGTGGAATAGACTGGCTCCAGGTTGGCAAAGGAGTGAGGCAAGGTTGTATACTCTCTTCTTACTTATTCAACCTATTTGGAGAATACTGTATATATTGAGGGAAGCTGGATTGGAAGAAGATGAGTGTGGTTTTAAAACTGAAGGAAGAAACATCAATAACCTGTACTGTGCTAAATACACTACTCTGACAGCTGAAAATGCAAAGGATTTGCAAGCTCTAGTAAGGAGCACAGTGAAAAAATAGACCAAGATTAAATATAAAGAAGACCAAACAAATGACAACAGGTATAGAAACAAGCTAATGAAGATACTGAAGTGATAAATAGCTTTTGCATTTTAGGACTATCAACAGTAAAGGAACCTTTATTCAAGAAATATGCTACAGACTAGCACTTGGTAGAGTAACAATGAAGGCCTTGGAAAAAACATTGAGATGCCAGGTTGTGTTTATACTTATAAAGATCAGAATCAGGCAGGCAATGGTTTTCCATGTAACACTCTACAGAAACAAAAATTGGACTTTGAAGAAGTAGGTTAGAAAAAGGATTGACACTTTTGAACTTAGGTTTTGGAGGAGTCTCCTGAAAATACTTTGGATAGCCAAGAAAACAAACAAATGGATCATCAAACAAATCAACTCAGAGTTCTCACTTGAGGCAGAAATGACCAGGTTCAAATTATCATACTTTGGACACATGAAGCGAATACCTACCTCTCTGGAGAAGTCTATAATGCTGGGGAAAGTGGAAGGAAATAGAAGAGGATGATCAGCAAGGTGGATCAACTCAATTGCAGCAGCAGTGGGTGCAGTATTAGAAGACCCGAAGGACCAAGTTCAGGACAGATCCTCCTGGAGAAAACCTATCTATGTGGTTGCTGAGTCAACACCAATTTGACTGCACATAATCAATCAATCAACTGGCAATGAGGTAAAATATTTTTTCCAGCAGAACCAGCACTGTGTTCATACAAACATTTTCTTAAAAATTGTTTCAAATATTCTCACATGATCTTGCCTTTGTAAAATCAGATTAATGTCAACAAGCTCAGCAAGTATTTTGCAGGCAAGATGGTTTATATTTAATTTTATAATACCAATAATACACTTGAAAGTTGGGGAAAGGAATCACAGTTTAAATGTCAAGAGAATTGAGTCTCTGCCACCCATATTTTATAGTTATAGTCCACTTAGTAGTATTTTAAAACAGTAGCTATGATTTCTCTAAAAGTAGGAGGAATTAGCAGATAGTACATTTAAACTTTTGAAAAACTTCCTTCTTTTCCCACAATTTGAAAACTGATAAGAAAAACCAAACTGCAAAGAGGCAGTAAAAAGTATTTTTCCATGACAACTATCAAGATACAAATCAGGTACTGTCATGTCACAATTATCCAGAAGTGCCAAAAGTTTAGAATATTGTATTTAGCTATAGAATTCTGTTTCCAAAGAATATGCTTAATAATAAATGCAAGATTAATGGTGCTTCATTCTTCAGTTCATCATATTGTTTGTCCTCAATGATTTGAATAATTTTCACATTTATCTCAGAAAAATATATATTTAACACTGTGAAGCTGCTGGATAGAAGTGCACTAATTTGAGAGAAGCAAAATATATTTTGAAAACTAGAATCAGTTGGACAAAATCATGGAACAATACAAATCGTAGTCAGAACTGAGAATTCAGCACTTTTTTGGAACTAAATGGCTTCCTTTGCATGAGAATTTATTTTTATCTTTAAAACAATGTATTAGTGTTTGTTATAATACCAAGTTTATACTTAAGCAAATGAGTTTACATATGGTACCTCAACTGTATGTTTTCTAGGTTCTGCTCAGGGCCACTTCCTTAGCAATATCATGTTTATCATGCTACTCTCTGTGGGAGGGGCACATTAATAATTGTACAGTTAATAATATATATACATTACTGATATGGAGAAGATGAATCAGAGACCATTCATGTTAATTATGACATAGAGGTCCATGTTAGGGCAGTGGGCCTATAAAATTAGCCCACCTCCAGGATTGCTTGGCTTCCCTCTCCCACTGTCCTCATATGTTAATACACACACACACATCTATATCTATCTATCTATCTATCTGTCTATCTGTCTATCTGTCTTTGTTGGGGCAAATGTTGTAAAAACTGGAACTCAATCATGTCTCATTCCACCTCCCATAGAAGCCTCTTGATATAGATTGACTCCAACAGGTGACCATGCTCCATGCATGGACTCTGTGATCAAAACTGAGAAAACTATGAGTTTTTCATTGACATTTTAATTAAAATTAATATGTAAAACAAAATGTAGGAAGTTTGTATATACATACCTATTTTTTTAGAATACTGAAATCAGACACGTAAGATATTAAAATGTCTAGTGTCAGTGATCTAAAAAACTTAGATGTATACAGCTTTAGTTCAAAATGAGTATCACAGACTGAATCAGGGTTGAGCAAGTAATATGTTTAAATTGCAGAATCATCTGAATATATAAAAAAGAGGAAGACATTGATGTTGTTCAAACTACAGCGTCTTTTCTGATAACTGCATTGGAGGAACAGATGTTGCCTGAGTCAGAAACTGCCCAAACTCTATCCAAAGTACCAGATAAATTAATATGCCTGTAAAAGAAGCATCTGACCTAAACAAATTCTTATGATTTAATGAATGTGTATCTTCTGTGTGCATGTACAGATAGAAGATGTCACCTGCGTGGGACGTGCCTGAAACAGTAGTAATCCACTAAATATAGACTAATTAGTAAAAGTCTTAATGAGGAAACAATTCACCAGCATGAGCTGCAAATTCTCCCTCTCAGAAGCTTGACCCACTCAGTCAGGGATATAGTCAACAGCTGCCTTATATCATTTGTGACTTAGTTATCTAATAAAGTGCATTCAGGCCAGCAGTGCCATTCATACACTATATTTCAGATGACAATCTTCCCTCTCCTTTCCTGACAGTGTTCATGAGTAAGCAAAATCTGCCTTTCCATCAAAATATGGTCCTACTTGGAAGGCAACACTCACAGATCTTTCAAAGGTCCAAAACAGTAAAGAAAATCACATTATATTACAGGTCAGGAGACAATGCAGAGATTTATTTATTTTCTATCCCGCCTTTATTATTTTTTATAAATAACTCAAGCCAGTGAACATACCAAATACTCCTTCCTCCTCCTCTTTTCCCCACAACAACAACCCCTTAAGGTGAGCTGGGCTGAGACTGACTGACTGGCCCAAGGTCACCCAGCCGGCTTTCGTGCCTAAGGCTGCACTAGAATTCTGTCTCCTGGTTTCTAGCCCAGCACCTTAACCACTAGACCAACTATCACAGACCACTCAATTCTTGTTGTGTTTGAGGAAAGATATCCAAAGAACATCAACTAGTCTGACCTCACCAACAAATGGATGGATGTCACCCCTTAAAAAATAGGCTGGTATCTGCCATTTTATTGGCAGAGGCAGCCCGAATTGGATGTCAGGAGTGGAAATAGTGGAAAGGGCAAAGAACAGTAATAGAATTGCAGAAAGTATGGTTGCCATATTCTTTATTTTATTTTGAAAGAAGAATGGAAAGATCAATTACAGCTGGCAGCTACTGGAGCAAAGCCAGCTTTAAACAAGGCAATCTTGCTACTTCCCTGGGGTGGTGGCATGAGGTTAATTCCTTCTTACAAGGCGGAGCAGCGGTAAATAAATATATATGGCACCTGACCCAGAAAGCGCCCCCTCCATCGCCCTCCAACAGGAGCGCTGCCAGTGAAGCCCTCAGGAAACCCGCGCGGGGGCAGCTGAAGCCTGAGGGGGCGGGTTCTCCCTCCCGCCTTCTGCTGCTCTCTCGGGACTGGCGCTCGCGGTGCGGAAGAAGTCGCTTAGCGCCTCGGCTTGGGGGAATTTCTTTCTGCTTAGCCTTGATGAGAGCAAGGACGACTCCACCGATATGGCAATTCCGCGGAGCTGCTGGCTAGTGGTTGTTCTCGCCATTGTCGTACCTGACGTGCAGGTAAGGCTGCGCGGAGGTGCTGGGTTTTTCCAAATCCTCGCTCGAGCTCCCGCTGGGTTGATTTTATTTGTTGGCGGTCAGTTTCGAAAGCTTCTGCAAATGGCTAACCAAACATAAACAAATCAGTTCAACGTTTGACATCTTTATACGAAATGGCGTGCGTGTATATTGTGAGTGTGTGCCTTTCTTTACAATGATTGGTTATGTGCCGTCAAGTCGTTTTCGATTCCAAGCGACCACATAGATAGATAGAATTTCTCCATGATTCTTTCCCTCCCAGGGGCACACACACCCCGCCACGATGAGGCAGCACAGCAGGACTTGGGTGGGGGGTCTTTACATTGGCACCAAAGTATTGCTGGGGAAAAGCTGGCAGGGGTGAGCTTTTCCTGCACATTGTGCAGATAACAGCGGGCTTAACTGCTAAAGCTGAATTTCTGCACTCACTTATCTTGGAATACCCCCACTGAACTCTTGTCTTCCTTTTGCATAGATCCTCATAGGGTAGGGTGGAGAACTAATTGCATTTAATTCCTACTGACATTAAGGGTGCTTAAAGTAGTAATTGTTAGCTTTCCCATTGATTTCAATGGATCTCAACTAACTTAATCTGCAATCAGTTCGCTGTTGTTTCATATTAATGCTGGCATCCTAAACACTCTCTTAAACAAGCTCTGCTGGATAGTTGCACACACTGGACTAAACCATAATTTTGGCTTGTTGATTTCAGCATAGTATGTTGTGCAAACCTTGCCGTTATGGTTTGCAATCCATCATTTATGGTTAAGTGTGTTGTGAAAATGCAAGCAACTGATTATGGATTATTTAATAAACTTTAGTTCAGCAAACTATGGATTAGTGTGAGAAATGAACCAGGCCACTAGGTTTAATGGAACTAACTTGAATGCTCAAGTTGGCCTTTCTTCCAGTAATTGTAAAGATAGAACAGAGGATTGGAAGTGGGAGGGAATCATTTGTTCTGGCTGTACTTCCTCCTCCTTCAGGTAGACCCTATGTGCTGTAATACACATGGAGACACAAGTAGTATAAACCATTTAGAAAAAAAACAGAAGAACTGGAAGTGAAATGAACTAAATAAGCACTGATTTATTCCAGCAAATCAAAAGCCCTAGTCAGAAGGAACATATATTCTGCAAAGAGTACCAAAATCAGTTTCAGAGAATTAAAAAGGAGTCATCCTTTCTAATGCTTCCAGTTTCTTTCAACTCTGCCTTACCTAAAACAAACCTCATGCTAGTGTTTTTACTTCAGTAAGTTTTGAAGTTAGAAGGAAAACAAGCCATTCCTAGCCAACTTTCTCAGGATATGTTCACCCAGTAAAGCTTTATGGAGAAATATTATTACAGGATATACAGTAGTTTGCATGTGCTGAAAAACAGCGTGTTAGAATACATACAAAGCACATCTATCCGTTTACTCATGTTTGTGTTTTCAAATCTTTATGGGGAACAGACTGTATGGTTCACCCAGTGGTGGTTTTCACTGCTATCAGGCTTTGGTAGAATACTTCCAGCTGGAAAAATCTCCAGTGATGTGGCTTTCAGTACTTCCCTTGAGAAACTACCCTATAAACTAAACTCTGTATTTAAAGATTAATACACATTATTACAATACAAACAATATATATATTGAGTCTCTTGTTTCATTCCCTCTGATGTTTGACTATATTATTCTTAGTTACATCTCAACCTTTCTTTAATTTTTTTTTTTCTTATTATTTTAAAATATTCAAGAAGTAATTTGAGCAGCCCTGGATAAAACGTGATAAGTCTGCAAGAAATTAGGAAGAAATTAATGTTATTCTTCTATAAAGGTCAAGTATATACATTATTAAACAATTTTGTGCTTTTTAAATGTAGTATAAGTCAACTAGCTTGCAACAGTATACGGTAGTACTGTACTGCTAGTCTAGAATTATTCTGTGAATCAGGAAGTAATTGTGTTGAATTTTACCTCTCCTGTTAGCATAGTCGGTAACTATAAATCATATTCAGCCACCTGCCTGTAATATCTCTCAGCAATATTTCTTAGCCTCTCAAGAGTCAATAATGGACCAACATATATATTGTTATGAGAAGACCATATAAAGTGTATGAAGTACTTTGAAAACTCAGAGATATGGTGATGTTGGTGTTCATGGAGCTTGGTATTTTCTTGCAGATATTTCCTTACCAATCTAGCTAACACTGTCAGTGCTTTGACGATGTTACAGTGATGTTTAGTGTTAAAGCACTGACAGTGTTACCTAAATTGGTAATGATATGTCTACAGGAAGAAAGCAAAATTCAGTGAATACCAAGATCCCGCTATTTCACCTCTGAACATTTAAAAATTCACTATAATTTATATTTATCTGTTATTTGTAATTGTTTTTATATGGTGCACTTTTGTATATTGTAATTTTATTGTATATTTTTTGTTTTATTATCTTGTTGTAAACTGCCCAGAGTCCCTCTGGTGAGAGGAGATGGGCAGTGACAAATCTGATAGATAGATAGATACTATAGTGTAATTATACTATTTTTTACAGCTGTGCGTAGATCCAGATTCTAAAGGCAAAGTGTGATTTGGAGCATGTGTGCATGTGTTGGGAACATCATAAACCCAACCCATTTTTTCCTGGAATTGTGTGTCACCAGCAGAGGGCATGTGCATGAGCCCAGGAAAAGATGTAGCCACTTTAAATTGTTCCCAGCGCATGCTACATGTGTGCCTAGGTATTTTGCCTTTTAAATCTGGATTTCTGCACAGCTCTGTTATTTTTACGCTTGTGGCTCTTCTGTTATGTCCAAAACCACCATCTTAAACTAAGCCTGATGTTTATTTTATTTTATTCATATATGAGCAGAAAGCCACAATTGCATTATGTTTATTCTGTATACATTGGTACATATTTTACGATAATCATCTGTTTTCCATTTCACCTTATAGTACTAGTAATTTATATTTAGTCTTGCCATATGTATTAAGAACAAAAATATATTAAGCTTTACATTTATAAATACATATATTGCAAAAAATAATGATACCATAAATATTAATAGGTTATGAATTGTGAAGATTAATAAGGAAAAAAATTAAAAGGTTGACAAAAATAAGTCTAATTCATTAACTTGTGATTAATATTTTTTACAATACTCAATAGTTTGAAAGTGTTCTCCAGATTCAAAGTTCAGTGAAGTACTAAATTGTACAAGAATTCTGTAAATATTAAGAGAAGACTAACATCCAGAACTAAAATTATGAATCTTGTTTCTGAAATTTTTAATTGAATTCATTACTGTAATGTGCAGTCAAAATGCAGCTTATGCAGTGGAGTGTAAAGCTTTGACATCCCCCTCACCCCCAAGATAAATGTGCAATATAGAAGGGAAGGATCCACAACAGGAGAAGTGTCAACATTAATCTATGGATCTTTATAGAAATAGAAAAGGCTTCCAGCCTTTTAAATTCTTCCCATATTAGTCAAGTCTTATAATTAAGGTGCAGTTACTGATGCAGTAGATATAACTGTTGCAGCTGGGCTGCGCCAAATAGGGGAAAACGTGCCACAGCAGCTGTAATATCTATGAGAGAAGGGATACATAATGTATGACAGAATATTTCACTAAGTGCCTTAATGTGTTCTCTTACACATTAGGTCGTAGGCCAGTCATTGTCAGTGGCTTTGACTTTACAATTAACTGTGAGAGGAGGTGACAAGCAGGAAACTCTTCATGAATATCTCCACATTATATTCTTTTGATTTCAAGGTCAAGGATGAAACACATGAAGTACAGGATGCTTTTTTTTTTGTGCATTGGAATAATAAGAAAGAATGACTGGAAACCCTCATGTTTTTGTTCTTTCCACCAATCAAACCAAGCTTTTTTGTATTGTGTTTTTGGTACACTCTGAATTTGCTTTATGAATGTTTAAGTTGGCATTTTTATTTTATTTTTGCATAATGCATTGTCTCCTCTTATTTAAGAATGGAATGCATGGAGTAAGATTTATTTCCTTTTATTTGTTTGATGTTGAATATATAAGGACACCAAAATTTATCCCTTCCCAAAATTTCTTTGGATTAATCATTACAGTTGTATGTACTGTCAGCAATTCAAGTCACTACTTCCTCCCTGAGTCTTACTAAATCTTTGGATTCAACCACATCCTGGCAACAAGTTCTTCATTCTAATTTTATAGATAGTGTGAAGAACAATATTGTTTTTCATTCCATGTATTACAATTGTGCTCTTAGAAAAGGGAAGGGAGAAAAAGAACACAAATTTGAAAAGGTGTACGCAAAGCCAAAAAGATTTTTTAAAAAAATAGCTGCAGAAGTAAAGTAACCAGTAAGGCAAAAGCATGTGAAGAAATTTTTTCACATTGATAATAACCATGGTACAGAATTATGTAATGATTATGTTTTTCTCTGGATTGGCAAGTCTTAAAACGTGGGCTAGACCTCTGGCATGGGTTGCTGATGCTCTAGGCACAGTTTTAATTCAATGATGTAATAAATGTATAACATAACAGAACTGTGAAGGCTCCTGCTGTTACTACTATTAGCAGTATACTAGTGATTAGCTATTTTTTTAGAGTCAAGAAGTTTTTTTTAGTTGAGAGCATTTAAAGTACTTTTTCATGCTGCCTATAATGGTACAGAGAGCCAGTTTGGTGAAGTGGTTAAGGCACCATACTAGAAACCGTGAGACCGAGAGTTCTAGTCCCACCTTAGGCACAAAGCCAGCTGGGTGACCTTGGGCCAGTCACTTTCTCTCAGCCCTAGGAAGCAGGCAACAGCAAACCACTTCTGAAAATCCTTGCCAAGAAAACCGCAGGGACTTGTCAGACAGTCACCAGGAGTCAACAGTGACTTGAAGACACCAAAAAAAAAAAACACTACTGTATGTGTTAACATAATTTCCCTCTTTCCATAGTCTACCCTTTCTAATCATCAAACCCATAAATCACAAGTTCATTTTTTTTTCAGCAAAAAGTCCATAAGGGATTTCCAGTAACTAATAAATGTGGTTATTGTCCTTTCTCTAATCAAACAAGTCAATTTTGCCATCTCCAAGGGTTAAAGCATCAAAAATAGAAGGTTTTTACTCCACCTCCCAAACAGCCCATAGATTATGTACAAGTTCAAGTAACTGGAAATATGATTAGGAAAAAAAAGATAAAGGAACTGAAAAACTCTGAAAATCAGTAATTAAAAACAAAAGTTCCTGCTAGGTTTGAAACCAGCAACATTTGGAGTACGAAGTGAAAATTTTACTGGTTCTTCTGCTGTAACAGCCAGGATGAAAGGAAGGTCCCAGAGTAGTAGAGCTAATGCTAAGCAGAGGCTCAGCTGAAGAGGTGGTCCTTCCCCTGCAAGCAGCCAATCAGCTGCTGAGGTTGGGTTGCGGCCAGATACCACGGCTCGAGGATGGATAGGAGCCCTGGAGCTGACGTAAGGAGGAAAATGGTACTGTTCAGGTGGAACAGGGAAACATGAAATCTGGGTGGGCAGACTTCCAAGAGGGGTTCCATTCACACCCCCACTCACCAAACCAAGTCTCAATACTACAAGCCAGATCTACCCTCATCCACACTGAGATCTTAGCTGGGAAGAGATTTATTATAGGCAGACCTAGCATGAAACAGTTGAAGCTGGATCCTAGAACCTCTAAGAATGCAGCACCCAGAAGTAGGACTGGTCTCAAATGCCCTGTCCCCTTTCCCCCAGAGTGGCTTGCTCAATCCTCCTGCCATGTCTCTGTCTGCCCATCACTGTCTTGGTTCTAATCCCTTCTCCTTCACCTCTTCTAATTCAGCACTCTCCAACCTCTGGGCATGCCTATCAGGGTCCCCTCATATCACCCCCTTCATTTCTTTCCAACTACTCCTCTGATATTTCACTTAGCTCCTCCAAATCAAATCACATTGTCAGGGGTACACTTGACAAAGCCAGCAAGTCACTTGGCAACCCCACCAGTCAACTTCTACCCCACTCCAACTCTGGATTGTACCCATTCCTCCTCCCCAGATCCTGACTCTTACCAGGTCAGGGGGAGGAATTAACTGAAGTTTATTCTGGACTTTTATTCTGGGAGCCCTCCTTACAAACCTCTCTACCTCTGCACAGAGAGGCATGATAAATAAAACTTTCTGTGATATATCTGTGATCCTGTTTGTTTGTTTCTTTGCTTTGATTAACATTAAGGTTCTTTGAGCATTTCTGTGTCTCCCTTATTTTAGTGTCCTTATTTAAAGCATTACACAAGCATAAATTCTTGTTTGGTTCCATGGTAAATAAAATGTTTTTATATCATTTTATCTGTAAAACATATTTTTCTGATTACAATATTATTATTCCCGAATTATCTGATAGGCTCATACAATTGAATGAAATATCAAACTACTTATTTAATCATAAAAATTAACAATGCTGTTGCCAATTTTTTTTAAAAAGATTCTTTTTAAATTGTCAGTATCTTGCTTCTACAACTTAAAATTTCTACAAAACATGAACTGTAGCAGTCATTTCTATAATTTTAGAATAAATATTATAATTTTCTAACATCCACTGCCACCTCTTGTACAAGTGAGGTCTACCTGTTCTGAAAGAAGCTACCCTAATCATGACTTAACATCTATAACTTAGTCAAAGCTAAGACATTCTGTCCATACTTATTAACAAATCCCACTGCAATGAGTGGGCCTTGCTCCTTAATCAAAAGCTGGGTTCACATGGCACACTGAGTTGTAGGCTTTGTATTTGGCTTAGCAAAATGTGTGAGCTCAGCTTGTAAACATGAATTATTCTTAATGTTTTATGTGAATCATGATCACCATGACTTTTAACAAACTGGGTTTAAAAGAAATGACAGTTTTGTGCGATGTATAAATCTAGCAGTTTCTTTAGCACTATAGCATTTAACTCTGTATGTTCATATTTATTTATTTATCTATCTAATTTATATATCCACCCATCTCACAAAACAAGCGACTCTGGGCGGCGTATAATAAGCTAAAACAATTAATAAATACCATTATCATTATTAATTATTAAAAAACATTAAAAACTATAAAAAACAAAGCTAAAACAAAAAACAGTAGACAAAGGAATATTAATAATGAGCTACCTCACTAGTTCACCCATCCACTGGGGTCCCCAGACCTGCTGGCTTAACCAGGTCTTGAAGGATTTTCGGAAGCTCAGAAGTGATGAGGCCAACCTCATCTTGGGGGGAGAAGATTCCACAATGCAGGCACCACAGCAGAAAAGGCCCACTGCCTACAGCCTGCCAAATGTAGCTCCCTAGATGATGGAACCTGTAACATGCCCTCTCTGCTGGATCTGGTGGGACAGGCAGATGAAATTGGGAAGAGGCGGTCCCTCAAATAGCCCGGTTCCATGCCATGAAGAGCTTTAAAGGTTAACACCAGCACCTTGAATTGGACCCAGAAACAAATTGATAACTAATGCAGTTTGTGAAGCAGAGGTATAATGTGCGTCCTACCAGAAACATACATAACTGCTCGCACCGCTGCATTTTGCACCAGCTGAAGTTTCCTGATACTCTTCAAGGGCTGCCCCATATACAGCACATTGCAGTTGTCCAACCGCGAGGTGACCAGGGCATGAGTGACGGTGGATAGGGCCCCTAGATGTAGGAACAACTCAACTGGCGCACAATACGAAGTGGTGCAAAGGCCCTCCTAGCCACGACTGCCACCTGCTCATCGAGCAGGAGTTGTGAGTCCAGGAGGACCCCCAGATTATACACGGGGTCTGTTTGGGGCAGTGCAACCACATCCAGCACCAAAGATGGTATAGTCCTAGAAACGGAGGGCCTCAAACCTAAAGCCACTCAGTCTTGCCAGGGTTCAGTTGAAGCCTGTTTTTCCCCATTCAGACCCTCACTGTGAGTATATAGTATCGAAATGGATTCATTCCACTAAATTCAGTAAGCATGTACTTAATTTTCCTAAAGAAATGGAACTTGAAACTTCTTAATGTTTTTTTAAGATTACAGTTGAGCTACAAATACTTAGATGATTTAATTCTGAGTTTCTTTATAATCTGTACTGGGTACTATACGAAGTCATCTCTTGGTGAGTCAGCTTCCTCATAGTATAACTATATTAATGTTTTCACATCCTTCATCTTTTTAAAAGAGAAGCAGTAGTCTTTTTTCAGTTTGCTTTAGCTTGTTGCATTTCCTGACTGTATATTTGCTTTATGGGATTGACATTTTGTGATGTGGTTTAAGAGCCTCATTGGAAAGTTGACATCATGAAAACCATTTCCTTCATGGTTTAGGAATTGTTTTGAATTACAGACCTGGAAGTGAATGTCTGGAGCAGCAAAGACTCTTCTAGGTCATATCTGAGAACATGAAAGGTTTTGTTTAGACAAAGCCAGCTCTTCAGTTTTTAAGTAATTATTGGCATATGGATTTTGGATGAAATAGAACACAGCTTCTACTCTTAGGTACTTCAATTAGGCAAATGCTTAATTACAATTAATATTGATTACAATGGTGATAGTTATTACAATTAATATTCTATATTTCACGGTTTTTTTCATAACTAGTAGGCAATTCTTACTTGCTAGTGCTACATTTTTTTTCAGTCTTATTAAATGACTATAACTCATAAATGTAAGATATATGAAAGTAAAATTTATAGGGGTAAGGACATGAAGAATTTATATAAGAAAAAAAGTGGGCTTTTCTTTGATCCCAGCTTTACTATTATATTGTGACAATGCTGATTCAGTTACTATGCTAGCCATGTGCATTACAGGTGGACTGCCCAATGACATGACTATATTTATTCTTCTACTTTAAGTTAAATAAAAAGTAAAATGGCCACAGAACTATTCTCAAGATTGAAGAAAAGTTTCTTTAGTGATGTCATAAGCAATTAGAAGGATATTACATCTAGGCTGCAACAGTCCAAATGGCCACTAGATGGTAGGAAAAAGTTGAGGTTTTCCCTATCTTTTTGCTATCATATAGTTGTCATCCATTCATTCATTAATCAATGAAGCCTTGAGCTATGCCGTGCAGGGCCACCTAAGACAGACAGGTCATGGCGGAGAGTTCTGACAAAACGTGGTCCACTGGAGAAGGAAATGGCAACCCACTCCAGTATTATTTTTTATTATTATTTATTTATTTATAAATTTATTCACCGCCCATCTCCCCCTCATGGGGAACTCTGGGCGGTTTACAATAAAAAAGTATCCTTGCCAAGAAAACCCCATGGATGGTATCAAAAGGCTAAAAGATATGACGCTGGAAGATGAGCCCCTCGGGTCCAATATGCTACTGGGGAAGAGCGGAGGGCAACTACCAGTAGCTCCAGAAAGAATGGCCAAAGCTTGGCTTGGCCAAAGCTGAAAGGACTCTCAGTTGTGGATGTCACTGGAAGTGGAAGTGGAAGTGAAAGGAAAGTCCAATGCTGTAAAGAACAATATTGCATAGGAACCTGGAATGTAAGATCTATGAATCAAGGTAAGCTGGATGTGGTCAAACATGAGATAGCCAGATTGAACATCGACATCTTGGGAATCAGCGAACTACAATGGACAGGAATGGGCGAATATAATTCATGTGACCATTATATCTACTACTGTGGGCAAAAATCCCTTAGAAAAAATGGAGTAGTCCTCGTAGTCAATAAAAGAGTGGGAAAAGCAGTACTGGGGTACAACATCAGAAACAACAGAATGATCTCAGTTTGAATCCAAGGTAAACCATTCAGCATCGTCTGTGCCCCAACCACTGACGCCAAAGAAGCTGAAGTTGACCGGTTCTATGAAGACCTGCAACACCTTCTAGAACTAACACCAAAAAAAGATGTCCTTTTCATCGTAGGGGATTGGAATGCTAAAGAAGGAAGTCAAGAAATAACCAGAATAACAAGCAAATCCAGCCTTGGAGTACAAAATGAAGCAGGGCAAAGGCTAATAGAGTTTTGTCAAGAGAACACACTGGTCATAGCAAACACTCTTTTCCAACAACACAAGAGACGACTCTACACATAGACATTACCAGATGATCAACACCGAAATCAGATTGATTATGTACTTTGCAGCCAAAGATGGAGAAGCTCTATACAGTCAGTGAAAACAAGACCTGGAGCTGACTGGCTCAGATCATGAGCTTCTTATTGCAAAATTTAGGCTTAAATTGAAGAACGTAGGGAAAACCACTAGACCATTCAGGTATGACCTAAATCATATCCTTTATGATATACAGTGGAGGTGATGAATAGATTTAAGGGACTAGATCTGGTAGACAGAGTGCCTCAAGAACTATGGATGGAGGTTTGTAACATTGTACAGGAGGCAACAACTAAAACCATCCCAAAGAAAAAGAAATGCAAGAAAGCAAAGTGGCTGTCTGATGAGGCTTTACAAATAGCTGAGGAAAGAAGGAAAGTGAAAAGCAAAGGAGAAAGGGAAAGATATAGCCAACTGAATGCAGACTTCCAGAGAATAGCTAGGAGAGATAAGGCCTTCTTAGATGAACAATGCAAAGAAATCGAGGAAAACAATAGAATGGGGAAGACTAGAGATCTCTTCAAGAAAATTTGAGATATCAAGGGAATGTTTTATGCAAAGATGGGCATGATAAAGGACAAAAAAGGCAGGAACCTAACAAGCAGAAGAGATTAAGAAGAGGTGGCAAGAATATACAGAAGAACTTGATAAGAAAGATCTTAATGTCCCTGATAACCACGATGGTGTGGTCACTGACCTTGAGCCGGACATCCTAGATAGTGAAGTCAGGTGGGCCTTAGGAAGCATTACTAACAACAAAGCTAGCAGAGATGACAGTATTCCATCTGAGCTATTTAAAAATCTAAAAGATGATGCTGTTAAAGTGCTGCACTCAATATGCCAACAAATTTGGAAAACTCAATAGTGGCCACAGGATTGGAAAAGGTCAGTTTATGTTCCAATTCCAAAGAAGGGCAATGCCAAAGAATGTTCAAACTACCGCACAATAGCACTCATTTCACATGCTGGCAAGTTTATGCTCAAAATCCTACAAGCTAGGCTTCAGCAATATATGAACTGAGAACTACCAGATGTACAAGCTGGGTTTCGAAGAGGCAGAGGAACTAGAGATCAAATTGCCAACATTCGCTGGATCATGGAGAAAGCAAGAGAGTTCCAGAAAAACATCTGCTTCATTGACTACGCTAAAGCCTTTGATTGTGTGGATCAAAACAAACTGGCAAATTCTTAAAGAGATGGGAGTACCAGACTATCTTACCTGTCTCCTGAGAAACCTGTATGCGATCAGGAAGCAACTGATAGAACCAGACATGGAACAACCGATTGGTTCAAAATTGGGAAAGGAGTACGACAAGGATGTATTTTGTCACCCTGCTTATTTAACTTATATGCAGAGTACATCATGAGAAATGCCGGGCTGGATGAATCACAAGCCGGAATTAAGATTGCCGGGAGAAATATCAACCTCAGATATGCAGACGATAGCACCCTAATGGCAGAAAGTGAAGAGGAACTAAAGAGCCTCTTGATGAGGGTGAAAGAGGAAAGTGCAAAAGCTGGCTTGAAACTCAACATTAAAAAAACTAAGATCATGGCATCTGGTCCCATCACTTCCTGGCAGAAATGGAAGCAGTGACAGATTTTATTCTCTTGGGTTCCAAGATCACAGCAGATGGTGACTGCAGCCATGAAATTAAAAGACGCTCCTTGGGAGGAAAGCTATGGCAAACCTAGACAGCATATTAAAAAGCAGAGACATCACCTTGCCGACAAAAGTCTGTATAATCAAAGCTATGGTTTACCCAGTAGTAATGTATGGCTGTGAGAGTTGGACCATAAAGAAGGCTGTGCACCAAAGAATTGATGCTTTCGAACTGTGGTGCTGGAGAAGAATCTTAAGAGTCCCTTGGACTGCAAGGAGGTCAAATCAGTCAATCCTACAAGAAATCAACCCTGACTGTTCATTGGAAGGACAGATACTGAAGCTGAAATACTTTGGCTACCTATGCGAAGAGAGGACTCACTGGAAAAGACCCTAATGCTAGGAAAGACTGAAGGCAAAAGGAGAAGGGGACGACAGAGGATGAGATGGTTAGATAGCATCACCGATGCAATGAACATGAATTTGAGTAAACTCCAGGAGACAGTGGAGGACAGGAGGGCCTGGCGTGCTATGGTTCATGGGGTCACAAAGAGTTGGACACGACTTAACGACTGAACAACAACAACAACATCATCCAGACTTGAACTTTGGAGATTTGTTTACAAGAAAGTTTAAGCATAACCTGTTGTTTTGTAGCCTTTGTGAGGTACCGTACTGTATATACTTGTAGATAAGCCAAGAATATTAGGTGCCAAAATACACCCCAAAGATTGGGTTTGGCTTATCTGTGGATGGGCTTCTTGTGAAATTGTGAAAATTAAAATATACAAAAATTTTGAGGGTCAGCTTATCTGCAGGTAGCACATTTTTCATGGTATTTTGGTTAAAAATTCGAGGATTGGCTTATATGCAAGTATATATGGTAGTTGTGCATGTCTCATCACTTCATTAACAGAGCATGATACTCAAATATAATGTGGAATGAATGGCTATTATTCTGTTCCCAGCAATTACTGCCCTTTAAAAATAAGAGAGCTGAATTTCCAATGAACAGAAGGGAAGTCCTCTGATTTTAAAGTGAGACCTTCTATCAAAACTAAAATTATCTACCAAAGATTAACCCTACCCTTTTCACTTCTATTTTAGATATGCATACACTAAAGATTAAAAATTTACTGATGGCGCAGGAGTGGGGAAAACCCACCTCTCATCCTTTTGAGCCAAACAAGTTCAACTCCTTCGAAAGGTCCCTCTTTGCAAATGGAATTTTGATGGCATTATAGCAGCATGTCATAGTTTGAGCAAGTCCTACTGTATAATAAAAAGAGTACTGATATTCTATCATGCTCATTCTGATAGATGGGAAGAGGATTATATTTCCCCAGCAGTGTACTGCTCTTTAAATAAATGTATATTCATAAAAATATTTTGAGAAGACCAGTGAATAACAAAAGTAGTTTTTCGTGTATACAGGTAATCCTCGCTTAACAGCCATTCATTTAGTGACAGTTTGGACTTACAACAGTGCTGAAAAAGCTGACTTATGACCTCACACTTAGGACCATCTCAGCATCCCCGTGGTCACGTGATCACGATTTGGGTGCTTGGCAACCAGTTCACATTTATGACTGGCGCAGCATCCCATGGTCATGTGATCACCATTTTCAACCTCCCTGGCTGGCTTCTGGCAAGCAAAATCAATGGGGAACCACATGATTCACTTTACAACCATGTTCACTTAATGCCCATGGTGATTCACTTAACAACCACTGCAAAAAAGGTTGTAAAATCAGGTCAGATTTGCTTAATGACCACTTCACTTAACCAAAATTCCAGTCCCAATTATGGTCATTAAGTGATAACTACCTGTAATCCAGCCCTCTGGGCTGATAATTAGGGTCCGTTGGCCAATAGTTGATTTCCAGTGTAACAAACTAAGAGTGTTCTACCAGCATCTCCTTAAAAAAAACAAAAAACACCAAACTAGTGGGCCTTTACTATCTAATGACAAAACTGAAAACACTGATCTATCCTGCTCAACAGGTAATTATTTGTATGCTTTAAAAGTGCCAGGTTTTTAAACTCCATCTGGAACTTACAGCTGCTTATCCCAGCAGGCTGTGTCTTGCTAATTTCAAATTGTTATGGTTACCTTCACACAACAGGTGGGGTTTAAGCAAACAACTTTTAAAATGATCTTACTACTATAAAAAAATAATCTACAAAATTATTGGCTCGAATAGGTCTATCAAAAGACCCATGGAAACTCCCTAGATTGCTCCATCAGGTTTTATTTTCCTCAGAAAAGGAGGAATAGTGCAATTCTATCCTCTATCAATCATGTGTCTTGCTCACAGTCAACTGAGCGAAAAGTAAGTTTAGTGGCCTGTGATACAGTTTTTTATGCAGTGAGACTGCATAAAGATTTTAAAATATTTCTCAAAAATTCTTTTAAAGCTAGCTATTTGGATTCTGCTGATACTGTCATTTTCTATTGTACTGACTTCTTTAAGTTCGGTATGTATTTTCATGACAGTGCCGGGACAGAGCAGGGAGATAGTATTGGCAGTATAGAGTTAGGATTTTTCTAGCTGTGATTTGTGCTAGTCAGGATTCTTAGCTCCAGATCTTGCAAAGAGGTGTGTCCCACGTGGAAAACCTGTGTGTAATCCATTTGAAAGTAGCATTTTACAAGAGTGTACTTTTTGTGGCAGTTTCTTCTATGGCAGTAAAAGATATTTTTAGTGGTTAGCTTGATTAATAGATGCATGTTTTATGCATTTTATTTAACTTCTTCTTGTGTACTAATTGGTTAATTTATGTATTTTACCTTTTGTTGTTTTTATTCATTTGAACTATTTTATACCATGTCCAGGGGACTGTTATTGGATGCATGTCCAAAAGTGGTGCATGTGAAACTTAAGTATAAAAATAGTAAATTAGCATGAGGGAAGAAGGGATGCCAGACTGCACTGATAAAGGGAACTCTTTTAGTCTCTGACTGACACAGAAGAACCATTTCATTATTTCACTAACATTGCTAAAATGCTTCCGATTTGTCTATTAATAAGTATACGCATTGCTAAATATAGCTGAACTGAAGCATTCCTTGCAGAGGGAAAAACACATCTGGTTTAGAAGCTAAGATTGCAACTTCCTACATGCTTAAGCTGGAAACAAGTCCCATTGAATTAAATGGGGCTCTATTCTGGGTATAAATACTTACACTGCAGTGCATTACTGTATTTATGTACTGTATAAAGCATTGAAAGTCCAGTAATACTCAGTCCATATAAATAATGGCCAAGTAATAATTCATTGTCCCCTGTACATCATTATAGAAAGTGAAAGCAGTCTTTTATTGCTTTACAGTGGACTGCCTATCAAGGAAGTAAATGATTTTGTTATACAGTACAAAACACTCATATTGTCTTCAAACAAGATAGAGGGTGGTTTAAACATGTAGCAACAAGACTTCCTTTTGTTATAAAATTTGGAGAATAGGTTTATGAGTTACCACTGTACTAAAAAAAAGGAAAAGAAAAAGGGAACTGTCTTTAGTATCCTTAGATTTCCTGCTATTCTTTACAGTTTGACTCTGTGTTCTTTGGAGTTTTGCATATTGTTCCTTAAAGTAGAGGACTTTGCCCCTATTCAACTCTTGTTAAAGTCCCTCAGATAAAGAGGAACTTTCAGGCTGAACAAAGCATGATTTTTTTCAAATCACATTTTATGAATGTGAACTTTGTAAGTAGCCATTTCTTGAGTAGAAAATTACCATAGTGTGCATATTGCAGAACTGCGTCTCCCTAAGGGTATCTGCCCATTCCATAGGTTGGATAGGGTGGGCACACTCCAGGTCCCTTCTTTTAAACATTGTCATCTGGTGAGAATTTGGAGGCATGCTTTCTCTGTGGCTACCCCAGCCCTTTGGAACAGCCTCCCACCTGAGATCCCTTTTAGCCTTCCAGAAGGCGGGTCTTCCCCCAAGCATTGGGCTAGCATGGAGATGAGCCATATATGTAGAGTGATGGATGTTATGGCAATAAGGAATGACGTGTGATGCTCCTTTGTACTGGCAATATGATTTTTTTATTGCTGTTTTATTGATTTTGTTGTAATAATCCCCCCAGGATTATTGTGTATAAGAGGTGACATATAAGTTTAATTAATTAATATTAACAGTGCCAGATCAATAGAGATATCCAGATTAATAAGGCTCAGCATGGTATGCCACCATTTTGTAATGGGTCACATGCATTGTCCTGTTGGTATAACTTTAACAGATTTCTGTTGGATCAAGTATCCATAACAGCATATGCTCTCTTAGCCTTTTTGCTACTGAACTGTTGCACTGAAATTATTATTTTTAAAAAATCAGTGTGATTTCAGTAAGTGAGCTTGAACATTTTATTAACAAGAGTCCCAGACAATAACATTTTTGAATTAAACTATCTCCATTGTTACCCTTAGAGCTGCTTGGCTTTCCACAGTAATTCCATGTTCCTTGCGTAGTTAAGGTGTCATTTGGGTGGGGTTCATTCTAAGATGTAAGCTATTATTTACAAATGAACAAATAAATGACAGACACAAGGACAAAGCCAAACAAACCATATTAGTCCATCATGTGAATCCCATTGCTGTAGGTTTGTATAGTAGTTGCTTCCTAGCATAATCATCAGTTAGATAGAAAGCACTGATTTCCATAAAACCACTCTGTCGTTTATTAGGGAGAGGCATAGAGGAGAAACTATGAAATGCTACATCAACTATAGCTCCTCCATGTTCTGAAGAGTTGGGCTAAAAATTAGAGATACTTTCTGTTGTGAGTTTTCAGATGGCTAACAGATGGTGATGAAAATATAGCAATAAACTAGTTGGACTTTGGAAGGCATTCTTCTCATACAATTAAGTAGTAGGAAAGTGCCCTTAACTACATTCATGATTTGTTGCTTGTGCTTTGTTTTACTTGTTTTGGTTTCTTAAGTTCTACACTTACGATACACCAGACCATCTGGTCACCCTCTGGAGAAGATGGTAACAATGTAAGTTTTTATGACTAAGATAAACATTCATGTTTAATTTTCTGTTTACTAATATTTCAGTTATTTCCTCCCCTTAGTTAAGAGCAAAGGTAAATATCTAATAATGTGATTCTGCCATTTCTTCTCAGAAGTAAGTCCCACTGTATTTAGTGGGCCATCATCCTGGGTATGTGAATTTAGGATTGCAATTTACATTGATACCACTCTATTGTTATAGCTCCCAGTAACAAGACTAATATTAAACATCTCCTCCTGCACTGGCATAATGATGACTCACAGTGTTGTGTATCTTACACTTTTACTCTGACAAGCATTCATGGTAGGGTAATAACATGGCTTGCAGAAGAATGTTTTTTGGGACAAGCTAGAAGTATTAACATGGTGTCAAGTGCCTAACAACAAAGAACACACATACAACCAAGGAAGCTTGATTCACACAGAGCCCGATTAATTAAATTTAATGTTAGAAAAAGTGGTTTAGGTTACAGCATCTTGGAAGTTATGTAAGTATAGTCCTGCTCTCATTTATTAATGAGTACATCAAGCGAGAATCTCTGTAAGCTGTTTGATTCTCTTTTTCACAGATTCCCTAAATTATGCATTGCTTAAGGCTGATATGTCCATCTGGTCATTTGCCATGTGTGAAACCCTACTTTTTCCTTCCCCAGCTCTGAGAATACCCTTACACATTGGAATGAGGAGGCTGAAGCTCAATTTCCTAGTCTTTCAAAGTTCCACCTGTCCATAATTGTCAACATTATTGAATACATTGCAATGGCTGAGCTGTGCCAAAACCTAACAAGCCTTTTTATGTGTTAGGGTGATGTGAGCAAAGTTAGAACATATTAGATGAGTTTAAAAAAGGTGCTATAATAATGCTATGGTTACTCATACAAAGTTATTTCCAAGTGAACAGGACCTATAGTAATTGAACTCACAAATACATATCATGCAGGAGCTTATAATAGTTGTGGTGATGGGCAGCATCAGAAAGGGATCTAAATCAGAAAAATGCCACTTCTCCCCTGCCATTTGTTGTTTAGAAATTGGCCTGAGTTTAATTATACGTAACAAAATATATCAACTGCTCTCAGTCCTTTGTCTATTTTTCTTAATAGAAACTCCTTTCTCTAGCTAACTCCTGGGGTAATTATATAGTTGCAGTATGATATCATGACATGGTTATATTATTTCATCATTTATTATTGTCCACCTATGAAATAAGGACTTTTTTCCTCCAACTCCTGTTCACTGGCTAGAATTTCACCGTGCCCCAATTCTACATTCAAAATCATAGGCCCCAGGGAGGGATCTTCACACCATCTCAGGCTCAGTAATGGAGCATTGACATGCATGAGAAAGAGAATCAAGGATGAGCACACTAACTCCAATTCTCTTCCTAGAATTGAGATCCAGAGTATATTTTTTGTGACAGCCTCCTGAGATTGAGGAGGTTCTCCCATGCATTCTCTATATGTAAGGTAATGAAAAATTGCGGAGGGGCTCAGTTAGTGTACCTTTCCCCTTCCTCAAAGAGTTTACATAAAAGTTTGCCTGCCAAGGCTCCTGTGAAGTTAGATTAATTTTGTCATGTTAGAAATTTTGCTAAGGAGGTGCCTTATTTGTTGATTAAATTTGTATATTACTTATTAACTAGGACCAGGTACATTGGTGGTGTTCCCATTTGAGTAAGTCGTTCAAACAGTTCCAGACAATAACCCCGAAGTATCACAAAAGTATAGTTCATTAATTATCATACTTAGAAGGGAGTGGATTGGAACTTCTGAGAGTTGGGAATTTCCCCATCTCACTCAGATTATCTTCTGCTGAAATGAAACCCCATGAAGCATGTGTAAATAGTTAGTTTGTCCATTTAAAAGAATTGTATATGTTGGAAGTTACTCAATTTTCAAACATTAAAAAAGGAACTGTCAGAAGAAGCTTTTTTTGAAGATAGTTTGGATCAAAAGGTGGATACCTGTAATAGAATCATTATGCCATATGTCTGAGAAAGTGCTAATTCAAGTTTTTTAGTATTTCAAAATCTAATTGACTAAAGACAGTACAAGGATAAAAAAAAATGTATGTACAGTATGTTCTGGAAAATGCTGCTTTTTAAAATCCCTTTTAAGTTTTAAAGTCTTTAACCAATCTATCTTGGGCTGCTACAGTTAGGTTGTGGCACAACATTGTAATGCATTGCCCCTTTTGGTCCCCTTTCTTCATATGCCCATGGCTCTTAGTTTAACCTTTCCATACTTACTATGCAGTTATATTGCCTTTCTTTTCTTAATGCAAGCAGATTGCCTTAATATTAATGCCTTATATGGAGCTACCTAATGTAGCAGCCCAGAAAGAAGAGGAGCCCAGAGGAGATATATCCAGCTGCAAAAATGTGGATGACCTGTAAAAGGCAGCAAAGAGTTAGAGTTTACTGTTTCTCTTTGCTGCGAACTAGTGTTTACCTGGATTTTAGCCATGCAGATATGGTAAACCTAAATATAAAGACAGAAAATATGTCTGAAAGTAGTTACAAGTCAGTTATATATTAATATACAGGTAGTCCTCATTTAGCGACTGGGACTGTCAGCCTTCCCAGGCAAACCAGACAGGAAACATGACCAGATGAGCTACTTCTACTTTACAATAGTTAGGCTACATTAACAGAATCTTGCAAGTCTGAAAGTACAAATCCCCTGCCATCCCTTTTTACTGCCTTCCAAGTTAGGGCAGATCCTTTCTATGTTTTCTTTCTCTGTCCATTACTCAGTTGCGGGCTCTTCCCTCTTTTATCTGATCATGCCCTAGGCAGCATCTCTTCCCCTGTCTTCCCAGGTTGTTGTCAAATTGCATTACAGGGACTGACAACTTGGTTGTTAAGTGAAGCGGTTGTTAAGTGAAAAATCACTTAACTACAACTGTGCATATGATTTTACTTCAGCTTTCCTTTGCTTTACATCATCAGAAGGATATAAGCTGGGTCAGCCTAAACGGCAGGGAAGGTTTCTGGAACTTGATTCATGAGGAAGCTGGGTGAAAGGGCAAATCTTATAACCCATTTTCCCCACTCCCCACCCTTTGGAATGCTCACCCTGGAGCTGGGAGAATTAGCAAGAAGAGAATTGATGTTTGTATTTACATTCATTGGTGAGGAAGGGATTACAAGAGAGTAAGCAGGCACACAATGGGGAATACACATCGAAAGGAATGCCCTGGTGCCACCTGTTTGCCTATGCACTGGCAGCCAGCAGCTAAGGAGGCAAACAAAAGCCTTTAGTGAGAAACTGATTAGGGTCTTGTCAATTTCAGGCAGCAGCTACAAGCTACCTGGAGGGATCTGATCAACTAATGAAGGTCACAGAGCTGAGCTTGTTAACTTTTGGTTAGGACTTTTTAGGGAAGTGCCAGGCTGCTAAGAAAAGCAGCTAAGGAAGAGATAGATGTTTAGGCCAGGGTGTTTCAACCAGGGTTCCATGAAGCCTTAGTGTTCCTCAGAAGGTCCCTAGGGGTTCCCTGGGAGATCACAATTTATTTAAAAAAATATTTCAAATTCAGGCAACTTCCTGTTAAAGAGGTAGGTTTGATTCTTTATTTTTAGTATAAGAACACTGTTAATGCATATATACAGGCCTACCCATGAAACAAATATAATAATTTTGTAACTTCTGGCCTACAGTATATTTCAGCCTGAATGTGCAGGGGTTTCCTGAGGCCTGAAAAATATTTGATCCAGGATCAAAAAGTTGAGAAAGACTGGTTTAGGCAATGTGAGGGGGAGGAAGAAAAAAAACAGGTCAGGCACAGGACAACACATACTAACTGACTGTAATGGCAAACATGTGACTGAGAGAGAGACACTGTGAAGGTTGTAAATGCAGGCATTGATTGCAAAGTTACTTTTTCATCACTGTCGTAACTGCAAACAGTTGCTGTCTGAGGCAGTCACTAAAAGAGGACTATCTGTAATGAAGCCATCTCTAAATTTGTGCTGTTCTGAAATGTTGATTTATAACATCTATTTTCCTGGTTGGGATATGGTGAAAGTCATTGTACAACATACCTGAAGAGTACCAGGTTAATGAAGGCAGATATCAAGTTGCAGTGATACAAATTTATAGTTAAACACAATCAGAAATAAAACTTGGATATCCTTTAAAGATGTCTTAAACTAAAAGCAACTTAACTAAGGTGTTATTACTGTTCCTTTCTGTCCTTCAGTTGTACTTACAAATCAGGCCTTCCTGCAGCAGTGAGCAACATTACGAATATTCTGGACGATGCTGCACCAAATGTGAACCAGGTAATATGCTAATATTCTTCCCACTCATAAGTCAGAGTGGATTTTTAAATAAAAGAATAATCTCATTAATTTTTTTTAATCTTATGTTTCATTAGGGAGGGGGTGAATTGCATTCTTACTAATGTAGAACATTTTTTATGTCTCTCAAGAACAGAACTGTGCAAACATTTTGGGGCCAAAACCCACAATTGGGCTTTGAATGCCAAGCTATGGAGCACAGAATTCTAAGAGTGGGTATGGCCAGGATTACATTTACATTTAAAATTAATTGAATGTAGTTAGTAGGACTATTATCTAAGGAAGTAGTCCCTTCTATTCCAGTATACTAAAGTGGCAACTCTGAAGGAATTTGAGTGTGGGCAGGGCTCCACTTGAGTGTTAAACAGAGTCCTGAGTTTACAAGTTGTACACCCTCATCCAGAGAAACTTTCCTCATAAAATGAGGAATCTGCATAGTAATTTCAGCTCAGCATCATCTTATTATTTGCAAGTTGAATCTGTCAGGCTAATTTGAAAAGGGAAATGGTAGAATGTTTAGCTATTGAGATAAAGAACAGAGATTTGTGCTCCTGGTCAAAAAAACCAACTTTAAAGATAGCTTTTATTATTAAAATGTATTTGATGTAGAGGGTACTTAAAATTGCATGTTTACCAGATATATCATAACCCCAAACTGTGTATTCTGCATTGGTTGATTTATCAATGCAATGTATCCTGCACTGATATTTGGAAATATAGGTTCTACCCAGCAGTTGGGAAAACCTTGAATCTCAAAGGGTAAATGGGTATAGAAATAAGTTTTCTGAACTCAACTCGTAGAATATGGACAATTTCCTCTTAGATGGTCATGCTCAGAGCAGACAGTGTTTCTGAATCACTTCAGCTAATTAAAGAGAATGAATCATAGCTGCAGCCTTTAAAACCAATCAGTAGATGCCTCCAAGAAAGGACCTGAAAGACTTGTAGTGCTTCCAGACAGATTCTGTTATTATGTCAGAAGCCATTGTGTGCTCATCTCTTCCTGTTCTACGAATTTTTGAAATACAGAAATAATGGGCAAATGTGGGAACATTACAAATGGAAGACAATACTATCTGAGCACTCTACGAGTTTTCATGAATAAGGCAGGACAATTGTACATTAAAAACATCTTGAAATCTCATGTTCTACAAAGGCAGTGATTATTTAGTGCCTCCTATCCAGGACAACTATATACTCACTTTGGGTTGTCCAATTCTATTGTTAAATCAATTTGATCAAACAAGTGTTTGATTCTGATAATGTAATAAGCTTCTAAAGTGATGGTATTGTAATACGTTTGGTTAGTCAGCCTACTTATTCAGTCATAATTGACCACATTCTGCCAAGTGCTGATCCACTAAGGTGACCATTGTTGTAGGCCTGAGAGAGCCAATATTGCTAACTCTGAAGAATTGGACATTTAACCAGTCTTTTCTGTACTCTTCTCAGGAAAGTATATGGCCATAAAATGCACTACCTTTTCAGAGACTGTATGCAAACCCTGTGGCTCTAATGAGTATATGGACATCTGGAATGAAGAGGAAAAATGCTTTCTTCATAAAATATGTGATAGAGGTAAGGGAATTACATGAATTGTTATATAATTTCTCATTTGTCAGGGAGCTGACTTTTAGGAGAGCAGATGAGGATTTGTATTTTGGGTTGGTGGGGGTAGGAACAGTTGGAAAAGAGGGAAGTCCAGTAGGACAGGGATCCCTAAATCTCTTTGAGCTGATGGACACTTTGGAATATTAGAATGTCAAGGCTCTCTCACAAAATGATTGCTTGGGTGACAAGAATCTTGCCATAAGTGTCGTCTGTCCCAAAACACTAGTATTGCAGAAGGCAAAGTGATGAGCCCAGAGATAAATAACTTAGCCAAGATACTGTATGGAAGAGATGGGGTCCAAGCACCAATGTTTAGATTGTATCTTTGGCCCCAGGATCTAGTCCTCCCTTAGGTATGGAAGGCAGCTGAATGAGTTTGGGCCAGTCACATTCTCTTAGCCCTACACTGGGAAGTTGAAAAAGTCTTTCGATCTGTACTGGACCTTCAGTGAAGAGTACTTCATCCTGAAGTGGATTGATTTGGGTTGATAGTGAAATATACAAACACATATACACAGGCATGCCACAAGCACAGAAACATATCTCTCACCAAAGCAAAACATATAGCAAAACAGATTTATACCAGAAAGAAAGAATACCCTTGGCTCCCTGCCATACCATTTAGCTCTTCAGGATGTTTTTCATCAACCCTTAATTCAAGGACATTTATCACCAAACCCCAGCTTCAAAATAAAATATTGGACTATAGCCATCTGTTGTTTTTTAATTAGGTAAGGATGCCTTTCTTAGAAAGGCAAGCATGAGATGGGTATTACTTAGTGGGTAGCACGAAGGGGATATAGCTACCATGCTGGAAATCCTGCCGTATTAGAAAATGGACATCTCTATTTAAATCATCCCTTTAGCTTGCTTAAGAGATTTCATGTGTGACCTGTATAACCGAAAACATTGAGCAACATCATGCTCAGCTGTGACACCCACTTCTAGACCTTATTTCTGCAATAAACCACGAACAAGCTGCATTCCACAGCACTTCCACAGTATTCCCTTCTGTTCTCACTACTGACCAAATATTTACTTGTTTCCCTGTAGTTTCATTTATAATATGAATGATAATTGATTGACAACTTGAGTTTTTATTATTGCTTATCCCTAGAGGTAACAGCTAATAGTTGTTCCTTGTGTATCAGTTTGAACTGCAACAGGCAGCATTCAGAATCAGTCATCAGTCAGGAATCTGCACATTATGCAAGTAGTAACATTGCATCACTTGAGAAGAATGCTCAGTTGTGTGTCCTTACGATAAAAACTTACTATATGTCAGGGTAGGGATCCCAAAGGAAGTTGTGAATGCATGACTTGAACTTTAATTTCCATCTGCTTTCCTTTTTTTTTTTTTGGTATTTAAAGGAAAAGCTTTAATAGAAGTGATTCCAGGAAACAGCACATTCCAAAGACAATGTGCCTGTACTGCTGGCTATCACTGGAACAGAGACTGTGATTGCTGTCGGCGAAACACAAAGTGCCCCCCTGGTTCTGGAGTGAAATTTCCCAGTAAGGTTTAAATTAACATCTCTGAAAAGGTTTTATTATTTGTGTTAATTTTTAAGTCATCAGGTTTTTACATCCCCTTTTTTAGAAATAAGAGGAATGTTACTTATGTGTATCAGGCTGCCATTTCACATTCCATAGTGATTGTCCCATTCCATCTTTATCACATGATTAATGTAACCTGTAGGAGTGCATTACACGAAGAGGCCAACTTCATATGACCTAACCTTTGCTTTGGGAGGCACAAGCAAAACCCTGCTGAAAGAGTTGATGAGTTGGCTTCTCTCTCTCTCTTTTTTTTAATAAGAATTTTATTAAGTTTCAAGACAAAGATGAGGTGGCTTCTCAATGGAGGTGTCCTGATAATGAAACTTCCTTCTTGGAGAGATGTAGTTTTCTTCCTCATTGCTGAATATTAGATACCTAAAATTACCCCACTGAAATTGATATTAATTGATATACCTCAATTAATCTTAGTTTCATGTTATATGTTGTTTATTATTTTGTATGATTGTTTTAATAATAAAACACAACTGTTTTATTACGGGAGGAATTCTGTGTAGAAATAATTCTTAAACATCATGTTGGACACGTAGCATATTCTTGGTATTATGTATACTGTGGAAGTGTAGGTGTATATATGTATGTATATGAGCATGCCTATATGCCAAGATAATCAGTCTGCTTGCTTCCAGTGCCTTGAAGCATTTAAAGACCACTGTTCTGTTTTATCCTATAGATAAAATGGTCAAAAAGCAGAAATGTCCTAAATAGTGACACTTCACTATGTACGGAAACGTATCCTAAATTTTTGCTTATCACCAGATTGTTTTCAAGTGATGCTTTTCAGAGAAGTGATGCTCTGCTCAGTGTGTTTGCTTGTTATATTTTCACAGTACAACAAGATAAGAATACGGTGTGTGTACCATGTCCCACTGGTTATTTTTCTAATGTCTCCTCTGCAACTGATCCATGCAAAGCCTGGACAAAGTAAGTATCGTAAACTCTAACGGTACACTAACAAAGGCACAAAAGAAATCTTAGGATATCTTTGTTGTGTTGTATTTAGAACTGATGTTGGTTGTAGAAAATGGAATAATTTGCCATTGTCAGCTATTAATCTTTGAAAATTAGAATCTAGAAATCCTCATTTGCTTAATTATGCATATTTACTGACATGAATATATGCAAATTAAAATTGCTTTAATTTGTAATAATGGATATGTTTGCTTTTTTTCCCAGCACCAGTTCATAAATACTTGTATTTTATCTAACTGAGACTAACAGTAGGGCAATGTTTCTCAACCTCAGCAACTTTAAGATGTGTGGACTTCAACTCCCAGAATTCCCCAGCCATGCTGGCCAGGGAATTCTGGGAGATAAAGTCTACACATCTTAAAGTTACTGAGGTTGAGAAACACTGCAGTATGGAAATGAAAAATAGACTGTGAGACAAAAAATTATTTGAAATTAAGGAAATACATTTCTCTTCCATTGTTTTCTCCTCTTTAGTTAAAATTAATTGAATAAACTGAAAAAATAATTGATTTGATCATTTAATTATGAAAGACCATTTAAGGTAATAAGAACTTCCCTAAAAAGATTGAAGTATTTTTTTTACCTCAAATTACTGAGTAGTGATTAGGGATTACCATAATGCAATTTAGCATTATTTGTAAACCCATCTGTCATGGTATAATATTAATGTGTGAACATGCCATTACAGTATATCTTGTTCAACAAACCTTGCTTTAAAAGTCCTGGCATTGGGTTAGCTCTATGTGTGCAAATGCAGCCATTGGCTTATAGATAACTAAGAGGCCTCCTTACTGAAGTTTCACTGATCCCATTTCTCAGAATCCCATATATGAGAATGACAAGGCCAAACAGTGTAGGAATAAATATTTACAAATTTGGTTTTGAACTTTATTAGATATTAGACATGGAATTGCAGTTTCTCTTTCCTCCTTTCTTATAATACCAGTGTCAATCTGTTTCTCTCCAGATCAGATAGACTTTATATACCATACGTTTATTCTCAAGCAGTGAGGACTTATGGGAGAAGTTGTAGAAAAGTCAGGGAGATGACCTTGGAGGAAGTAGGCAAGAACTATCATACAGTATGAGAGCCAGTTTGGTGTAGTGGTTAAGGCACCAGGCTAGAAACCGGGAGACCGTGAGTTCTAGTCCCGCCTTAGGAGCAAAGCCAGCTGGGTGACCTTGGGCCCTTCACTCTCTCTCAGCCCTAGGAAGCAGGCAATGGCAAACAACTTCTGAAAAACCTTGCCAAGAAAATTCAGGGACTTGTCCAGGCAATCTCCAAGAATCTGACATGATTGGACAGACAAATATATATCATACAGCATAAACTAAAATGGCTGAAACTTTCCTGAAGACCTGGAAATCAAAATAGTATTCAGAAGAGATCAAGCAGGATCCTCCCTGGTTCACTGAGATATAAAAAGGGAGGGAAGGTAAAGCACAATCAGGCTTGCAAGACTCCGTTATTATAGCTTATCTTAATGAAGTACAGTTCTAGACTTCTTGTGGAATCCTTGTAGGGCTGACAGAAGACCATCACGTCTAAAGAACACAGCGATCTACTGAGGGAAATACAGCATGCAATATGGATGTCATTGCATTAAGCATTGCCTCACTACCTCTTTACGCTATTAGTATGTTCTCCAAAACATACGTTACTTTATTATCATGTCTCATCTGAAAACAATATACAGTATTGTTTTCTTTCCATTTCCTTTCTTTAGTTGCACAGCTTTGGGAACAGAAGAAAAGGTTCCTGGGAATAATTGGTCTGATGCAGTTTGTAAGACACAAGGGAAAACACATTCAGAAGATGGTAAATACACAAGTATCAATTGAACAGTAATATCATATGATTCTAAGATCTTCTGGGATTTCTGTGATTAAAGTTACCCTTTAATTTGACTTCATCCCATGATATGTTAGGACTGTTCAGTAGCTTCAGTGATGCTAAGAGTGATGCTGGCAGGAGCAGGAGCTCCAGGTAGGACTTTCTTGCTGATAAAAGTCCATTGGAGTTGGGCGGCTAATAAATTCAAATAAATAAAGTTCCAAAAGGGAGGGGTGATGCTAATGGCAATCCACAACAGGACTAAGGACAGGTAGGGCTCTGCAGGCATAAGGAAAGCCAGCCTACCTATTAAGTAGGAACTCCGCAATCAAACCCAGAAGAAGAAATGGCAAATTGCTTTGGCATTTGACAAGAAATTTATATGAGCATGGCTGAAACATGTAGTGAAGTTTAAGTGCCAGATGATGAGAATGTGAGGCTGGAAGGCACTCCTCCGGGTATTGGAGAAGAATCTTGAATTCTTATGAATAGAACTGGAGATGATGACAAGACTAGACCAAAGGAAATCTAATCACTGATTGCATCAGTATTGAAAGCACTTCCTTGTTTTACAAGGACATGAGCAATTGGAACATGACAACGCAAACAGGCCATCCAATTTGTCTCAGTAAAGACATTTGGGTAGCCTGAAGCCACTTCAGACCAGTAGTGTGGGAGCAGGCTGAAGGGCTTCTAGGTTGGAGGGCTTTGGGATTGCCTGCAATACACATCCCAGCCTGAAAAACCTTCAGCCTATACCAAGGATGCTCTGGGTTGGGCAGCTTTGATACTGTAGGACTGAGTACAGCATGATGGAACTTTCCAGCCGTGCAAGATTCAAATTTCTTTATTGAGACAAATTCAGAGCTGGCCAAAACTTCAGTTTTTTGAAGAAAGGCATTTATATGTTAATATCCATTCTGTTCTGGTCTTTATCGTTTATAAGTTTTAAAGATGCAATTACAGGTAGTCCTTCTTTAATGACTACTTGTTCAGTGACCATTTGAAGTTATGACAGCACTGAACGATTGGTACTTGTACTGGGGCTGTTACATCGTCCCTGCGGTCACGTGATTGAGATCTGGGCTCTTGGCAACTGGCTCACAACGCTTCCCTGCCTGCTTCTGACAAGCAGTTAATGGGGAAGCTGGCAGGAGGTCACAAATGATGATTGCATGATGGTGCACTTAACGATGGTGTTGGATTTGCTTAATGGCGACAACCGGAAGTGCCGGAACTGTTGTCATTAAGCAACGCAGTCCTGTGACGTGCTTTACGACTGCATCACTTAGCGATGGAAATCCCGGTCCCAATTGCTGTCATTAAACGAGCAATCTGTAAAGTTTCAGTGTCTTACCCTTTGCCCCAATTAGGCTGCTTCACAGTCCCAGCTATGCAAACACACAGTTGGTGAAAACCACTAGGATAATATAATGCACATGAAATACAGACCATTCTTGTTCTACTGCCCCTCATGCTCTCAAATATGTTTGACCCTAGACAAATAATCATCATCAACTTGAACCATTTCTGTGACTATCAGGTAGTCCTTGACCTTTTGTTTAGCGACCATTCGAAGTTACAATGGCACTGAAAAAAGTTACTTACAACCAGTCCTCGCACTTAAAACCATTGCAGCATCCCCACAGTCATGTGACCAAAATTCTGGCACTTGGCAACCAGCATGTATTTACAATAGTTGCAGCATCCTGGGATCATATGATCACTGTTTATGACCTTCCCAGCTGGCTTCCAACAAGCAAAATCAATGGGGGGAGTCAGATTCACTTAACGACCGCAGCAAAAAAGGTCATAAAATCAGACGCGGTCACATGATGCCTCACTTAATGACCACATCACTTAGCAACTGCATCCCTTAGCGATCTGTAGCTCAGCTGTTTGGGACAGGACCATAGTATAGACTCATTTCAAAATGAGGTGGGCCATGCACAATACCTCCAAAATATCTTAACATTACATCTGCTTTTCCCAGCATGGAAATTCATGGCCAAAAATTAATCTCAGATGTGGGCAAGACGTGTGTGTTATCTTGCAGGACAGAAATTGTGCAAGCATAGATTGCAAATTACACGTACCCTAAACTATAACTAGCTTCTAGTTTGTCCTATGATATCTCTACTTTCATTAATGCAAGACAGTGAAATTTAACAAGTCAACCACTATAATGTTCCCCTATGCTACTGAATTTTGATTATAAAACAATGATTTTTAAATATATATATATATAATCAGATCTGAAATGATATTACCTGAATCTAAGCTTTTATAATTCATTGTCAGTTTTTCATTTTCCAGAAAACAAGTTACTTTATGTGTTGATTGTTCCATTCCTTCTCATTGCCTTGGCTGGCATAATTATCCTTACTATATATTATCGAAGTAAGGGAAAACTACTGACAAGTACGTAACACCTAAAAACTTATTTTAGTTTAATACAAAACTACATTTATGTGACATTTTTATTTAAATTTCCTAATTTGCTTTTTATAAAAGCCAGATTACTTTTTTACATTTGTCTTTTTATGTATTGCTTGAGTTCTAAATTTTAGAAAGTCCACTGCCATTTTCACAAATATACACTTGTGATCTAAAGCAGGAGCATGCAACATTTTCTAGGCTGAAGGCCACACTTGGCCTTTGAATGGTATCTTGGCAGCTACAGCTGAAAAAGTGAGGCCAGAGCAAAGAAGTCGGTGCAGCCAGGACAAAATCTAAGTTTGGCTTACTTAAATTAGAATAGCATTTAAATAGAGTTGATTGTGGTTACTGCCTATGTGTTTAATAATTTCTGTGTTCCATAAAAAATTGAGGGGAGGGCACACAAAGCTGCCAATTGTGTAACTCTGATCTACAGCTAAGGACTCTATCCCTCTTACAACTTTCACACATGAAGTACTTCTCTTAAGCTATTTTTGGGGCCAAAATTAAATGGAAAGTTACACCCATAGCTGTCTTATTAATTTTATGTTACATAGAAATGAATGGGATTTATGGAAGTGAACAATTATGGAAGCATCATTCAGTTCTTTGCTCTTCACGTTTTCATCATCTTGTGTGCCAGACTCTGTAGATGGGTGGCGGACATGCACACAAACATCTCCATCTGTTTCAAAGGAGGAAAGGCACCTGCAAGTGAATGTTTTTGTACATGCCAATCTGCTTCCTCCACTGAAATGATAGAACTCGTTATAAGAAGTGGCTGGATCAGGGCTATTGGTTTCCATAGTACTCATACATTAATAGATTTTCTTAAGCTGAAAATAGGACTTTGAGGCTGGTTTGATTCAGTTGGACAAAATAGACTTAAATCTGAATTTTTGACTCCATTGGGTGCTGACTTAAGGCTATGGGTCAGCCTGAAATAATTCAATTTCAAAATTGAATGTCAGTCAAGTTAAGTGGTTTCTGCTCTCTGGGAAGAATCCTTTAAATTAACTGGAGGATAGTAATGGTTCCTATTGCAAATCAAGTCATAGTGGCTTCTGAATTTGATATCTTTTTATGTATCACCTAGAACAGCATGCTGGCTAGGGAATTTTGGGAGTTGAAGTCCACACATCTTCAAGTTATTGAGGTTGAGAAACACTGATCTAGAGTTTTAGGTCAAGAGAAAGATTTTACCATTTTTATTTGCAGACAGTGGACATACTGATTTTTTACTCTAATAATTAAATCTGTATATGACATCCCCTCAGCAATATGAATAAACAAATGCATTCTTCCACATAAAAAGCAAGTAGTTTGCTGAGCCAGTAAAGTATTTTAACATTTTTACTAGATCTGTAGAATATATTTCCTAGTAAACTCATGGAAACCCATTTCCTCAGCTGAGCTAATGACAACACTTCAATAGATTTTTTTTTCTCTTCAGCTCTTCCCAATACTATATATATAATTGTTCTTTTGGTAATTCATGTGATATTCCTTCAACAGACTACCCAACCAATCACCCACATACAGCTAGGTCATTAGCAAGTCAGTCATAGACTGATGGCACATGACATGGAACAAAGACCCAAGTGATATGGAATGTTCTGTTTTAGTCATGGATGGATAGTTAAGATAGACACATCTTCCATTTATAGAATAAGGGGGGCAGGGGGAATCACTTTGCAATTCACATTTTAGCACAAACCCTTCAAAAAACAAACTTTTTTTTAGTGAAGTAGATTTAAAAATAAATTCATACCAACAGTATTTAGGAATTAAAGATTATGTAAGCTTTATTATTTTGTGCATTTGTGTGTCATCTGCCTTGCTTACTGTTCTTTCTTTAAAGTCAGTAGACACAGTTATAGTAAGTGTACAAGTCTATTGAAACTAATGGTTTAAGTGTGCTTAATTGTGATAAAATGTAATGTTGTTATATATCTACTATAATATGTCTCATTCCGATGGTTCACTATGAATACATTGCTTAATCCTATTATTTAAAAATGAATATTTATTATAATCTGTTTTTGTAAAGGATTTTTATGCAGCTAGCCTTATTATGTATGGTTGCCTTTGTGATTCCCTAATATTCTGCTAAAATGCTAGAATCTAACTGATTCCTATTTCTATATCTCCTTCCAGCAGATTTACGATACTGGGCTCTGGAAATATGCCACCAAATAAAAAGGAAAAAGGTGAATTCTAAGGCTTTATGGATTTCCATACTGTTTTATTTGCTCTGTTCTGATATCTTTGTTTGCTGGAAAACTCTTAAGTGGTGAAATAAAGTTGTAGATTTGTAAAAACTGTTCAGTCAGTGCCATACCACATAAGGTCAAAAGGAAATGGTGAGAGTATAAGAAACAAAGAACCACGAAGACTCCCTTGGCTTTAAGTCATAGGAATTTAAAAAATGGTTTTGAGTAATTTGTCTGCAGTTTGCTGAAATCCATTAGATTTTATCTTAACAGATTATAACTTTTACTACTGAAAACAGTATAATTACTTTTCATTTCTCATTAGCTTTCCTGTGCAGAGAATTGGGCATATTTAAAGCTCCATACAGTCCATTCTGCCTAGCAATTATTTTCCTTTTCTCTAATGATATAGTATTTAAGTTCTTATTTCACTGTAATCGCTCTTTTTAGTTATGCTCTAGATATTGTTTTATTTAGTGTTAATATGCTGGTTTGTATACATTTTCAGAACCCTCAAGTAGACCCCTATAGCTATGGAAAACAGACAATAGATGTCAGAATGCTTTAACTCTGTTAAAAAACCTAAGAATTATGAAAAAATTAATCATTCAGGATATAGCTAACACTGATCGTATCTGAATCTCTGTACATCCTGACAGCTTTTCAACACTTCATATACATTGCTTCATAATTATTGTACTAATTCTGTAAAGTAAATGCATATTCCTGAAAAAGTTAGTCATTCAGGTTTTTTAATCAAGAGAAAGGATAGCTAAGGAGATTTCTGAAAGTAAACCCTGTTTTATCAGTTTCAAAATACTAGAACCCAGAGTTATCAAGCATAATTAACTGGCAACAAATTCAGAACAATAGAAATAAGGACTTAATTTAGATCTGGATTAAGTAACCTGGTACCTGTGCGCACCAATATAGCTATAGAGGGCTCCTTTGGGATTTCTTCCTTTTCTGACGACCTAACTTTATTTTATTTTAATTAATAATTAATTAAAAACATATGAAAAGCTGGTATGTTGCAAAGCCCCCACACTATTTCTATTTGAAAATGCCTCTGGATGCCAGAAATCTTCTGAAGTACTAGAAAAAAATTTAAAAGGTATTTGCTGTGTTTCGAAATGTGATTACTTGACCAGGAAAGGACAAAAAGCTGGGAGGCTGGATGGGATAGCAGAGAGCAACCACACTAAAGTTTGGGCTAGTAAATCAATATGCCCATGTTGGTAGCTGTTTTGTGAATGGAGAAGCCTATCCATAGCAGCAGTTTATGACAGAATTCAGATGGCCCATCCTGTAAAAGAGATGCCTGCACTTCAGTTTAGATGATTTTTTAAAGGAATTATGGAGATTCATGGAGGAATCAATACAACTACAGACAGTCCTCTACTTACGGTTACGTTCCAAGAAGCTGTTCATAAGTCCATTATGTTTGTAAGTCCAACCAAGTATAAAAACAATGCACAATAGTGCTGCCAAGTATACATTCGCAGCGCACCATAAACTAACCCTTTCCCATGTTCTCCCACCTTCCGGGACTTTCTAGGTTGGAGTTGTGGACAGGTTTGTTCATATCGGCAAAAGTTCGTAACTCAAAAGTTCGTAAGTACTGTCTGTAGTTGGTTCTTCCATGTTCAGAAGCAGTTTGATACAGTTGCTTAAGGGTAATAGAAAGAGAGATATTATGGCCTTCAGATCTTAAAGCTTCCCCAGGGCATCTGGTTGCTCACTTAGAAAGTGGATACTGGACTAAATGGATTTTGGTCTGATTTAGCAAGTTTATCTTATTACCCTATATCCTCTTCACCATTTTGGTGAACCACTTCACATTATCTATTACCTATTGATTGATGGATCATGTGTCATGAAATTGATGTTGACTCTTAGGGACCACATAGATAAGATTTTCTCCATGACAATCTATCCCTAACCTGGTCCTTCCAATAGTGCACCCATTGTAATTGAGTCCATTCACCTTGCTGCTGGTTGTTCTTTTTCCTTCCACCTTTCCCAGCATTGGAGACTTCTCCAGAGAGCTAGCTCTTCACATAATGTGTGCAAATTATGATTATTTGAGCCTGGTCATTTGTGCCTCAGGTGAGATCTCTGGGTTGAAACCTAGATTTTTTTTCCTGAAGTGTTTTCTTTTCTTGCAGGATTCTTCTTGTGATACATTTGTAAACACAAATGTAGCACATCCTGCTGGCCTTCAGCTTTTGGGAGAGACTTATTTGCTGGATCTTGACAAATACTGCTTTCCAGATGATATACATTACCCACGTGAGCACCTCCTGAATGAAAAAGATGGCCCTGATAAAATCCTTTATGGATCAAGAGAGGATTTCCCAGCACTGTTTCTAACTACCATGTCTGAAGATGACCACTTTAGACAGATTCCTATGGAAGATGAGTACACGGACAAAGTATCCCATGGGCCATGTTATTTACCTTTAGTGAGCCAGTCTGAAAGCAAACCTCCATCACCCTTCACTGAACCCCTAGAAGTCGGGGAGAATGATAGCTTGAATTACCTTTTCACAGGAACAGAAAATCTGGTGGAATTAGTAAACTGCTGTTGCTTGGACCCATCATGTGGTATGGACCCTATTCATGCTTCATCACACAAATACCTGCAGAGTTCTTGTAATCAGCTCACTTGTAGCAAGATGAGGGATGTTGCTAATGAAGATATAGGCACCTCCCTACTAATGTCTGAAGAAACACATAGCCTCACTTTCTCATCTTGTAGACAACCTCCTAACAAACTGGACAATGCTGCAGGTTCCTTAAAAAAAAGTGGATCTTCTCTGCTGGACACCTGTGGTTTGGAACCTTCTGTGGACCAAAATGGGTCAGCAAACAATATTGGGGACAGAAGTAAATCATCAGATGAAAATGGCACAAAGGACCAGAATACAAAAAGAACATCTGAGTCAAGCTACAATGCTTCAGATCCCCCAGCAGCATCTGGTAAGCCCACTATATGTAGCTTACTTTATTGTTAGAGGTGGATATCATTAAGCATCTACAGAGCAGATTGCAGCATCTATCCTATTTTGAAAAAGCTAAGTAGGGACAGTTGGTTAGTACTTGGATGAGAAACTAAAAAATCTCAGCTCTGTAGACTATGTTGGGAAATTAAAGAAAGCAGTAGCAAACAATTTCTGTATTGAGGTCAAGACAACATGGATGTGTCCATGTGGTCTTCAGGGGTTGAGGTCAGCTTGGAACATTTTTATACTGTTATCTTTACATTAAATAACAACATTTCAAGCTCTTTATCTGTGAAATAGATGTAGTGGTACATATAACTCTGAAGTTCAATGTAGAAGATGAGGAAGAAAGGCAAGTTAAATAAAGGCATTGTAGACCTTAGATCTATACAGGTCTGAACATCAAAATTATACCTGTTCCTTGCTCAGTTTGTAAGAATACACTGTTGTATAAAAGTCAAAGTCAGAGGCAGAAAAGTGGAAGCAAATGTTTACAGCAATTGCTTCATATTGTTTCATAGTAAGGCTTGCTCTGCATGTTACTGTAGCAGTTAATTTTAAAGATCATTTAAATAAGGCAAGAACCTTTATTTTTCTCTGAGATTTTGGAAATGAGCTAGACCCAATGTGATTATATTCTGGTGCCAGTGGTTTTTCTCCACCCAGCAAAAAAACCTTATACTTTTTTGGCACTCCTTACCCTGGTTAAGCTAGTTGGCCAGCCAATGTTGTGGTGATGGTTAAAAGGAAGAAAAAACCATTCACAGTCAACCTCCAATTACAAACTGTGAGAGGTACAACTAAAGGAGATGAAAATATTAGTCATACTTTTTTAAAGCATCCATGCTGTAAGCCTTCTCTAACCTGCACTCTCCAAATGTGTTGGAGTCCTCATCATTTACAGTTGATAGCAATTAGCTCTAGTGGTAGAAATTGTAGTATAATTGCATGTGACAATTAGCTATAATAGTAGAAATTGTAGTCTAATGTGAGTGTAGAAAAGACTGTTGAAAAATATTTTGAAAAATATTTTCAGGATACTTTGATGCATAATTATTTTATGTCCCTTGACAGTTATCCTGTTAAACAAAATATGAAATATCCATAATAATAACCACTACCACAACAATTTATTAAACTCGTTTGCTGCCTGACTCTCAACAACTCTGGGCAGCTCACATCAAACAAAGAAATTACAATAAAATCAGTATAATGTAAACAATTAAGATAAATGATGTCAAGTGAGATGAAGCTAGGGGGGTCTCAATCTCCCTCACCAAAGGCCTGGGTAAAGAGCCAAGTCTTTATGGATGTTCTAAACAACAGTATAGTGGTGGCCATCCAGATCTTGGGGGAATCTCATTTCAGACGGCAGGTGCTACCTCAGAGAAGGCGCACTTCTGGGGTCTCAATAGATGACATTGTTTAATCAAAGGAACCTGGAGTGCGCAATCCCTGCAGAATCTGATTGTCCAGGCAGAAGTTATGAGAGACAGGTGGTTCCTCAAGTACCCAGGCCATATGCCATGTAGGGCTTTATAGGTAACAACCAGCACTTTGAAGTGTACTCAGAAGCAAAGAATGAGTTCTAAAAAACTAAATAATTGGTAATTATCAACATACAGTATGTACTTACAGGTAGTCCTACCTTAACGACACATGGTCACACCACATAGCAATGGAAATTCTGACACTTCTGGTTGCCATCGTTAAGGGAATCACCATGGGTCATTAAGTGAGGGTGTCACATGGTTGCCATTTGCGTTCTCCTGCTGGCTTCCCCATTGACTGCTTGTAGGAAGCCAGGAAAGAAGGTCACAAATGGTGATCACATAACTGCAGGACTCTGTGACACTGTAATTGTGAGCCAGGCGCCAAGCACCTGGATCACAATCATGTGACCACGGGGACACTGCAACTGACATGGGTATGAGGACAGGTTGTAAGTACCACTCATTCAGTGCCATCGTATGTTTGTTCAGTCACTGAACAAGTGGTCATTAAATGAGGACCACCTGTAGAGTAAATCGCAGTGCTTTCCAAGCATTATAATCAGTTGCATCCATCAATGGAACAGAATACTGTTCCCTCTTTAACCCCTGCATACTCTCCAAATCTAATTCAAATATTGGGGGGAATCCCAGGAGCAGATGGGCAAGAGAGACTTTTATGGGGTGAATAAATGTTCATTCACATAATGTTGGAGATTATGTTGCATTTTCAGAATTTTCCTCTGGTGAGTAACTTCTTAGCATTATAACTCTTTACAACCTTGTTCCTCTACCTCAGACCCTAGTTATTGCAGATCAGGAGTCCATAAATGATCTGTTTTTCTACCACCCTAAATTATTAATCAAAAATTGATGAGAAAAATTACAGTGGCCCTATTTATCATGTGAAAAGTGTTTCTCTAAGAGATTGCCTTGGAAAATGTTGTACACTGGAGAAGCTGGGTAACTTGACAACTTTGGATGGCCTTAATGCCTTTCCAGTTTTTCTAGTAAATGAAGAAAGCAAAGGTTGTTGTAGCTTTCTGAAGCATCTTGGTCCAAAAAATCAGTAATGGTATTAGTAGGCTCCTTCAAATCCTAGAGTCCACTTAGCACAGGAATGGGCAATCTGTAGTCATCCACATGAGCAACAACATCCCATTTAAAGCATCAAGACTGCGTAGAGCTGACATTTGTGGGCAGTTTTTCATTTGGATTCTTTTAAGGGACAACTCTGGGGTCTTAAGCCTCCATGAAGCTTGAGATCGCAATTTTTCTCCTTAATCTGCCCAGCGGGAAAAAAAATGGGTCCAACACATTCAGCACCATTCTCTCTGATGAAAACACGACAGGCTGTATCTGCTGTGGCCCCCAGGCAGTACAGAATGGGGGAAGGGGGGGCAAACTGAAAATATTTACCCACCCCTGATTTTGTAGTACTAGAGCTGCTTTGACTAGGCTCATACCAATTTTATAAGCCATGATATAGTTTCTGTTTGTGGCTTAGTATGTTGGGCAAATCAAGCCATTATAGTTTATTCCATGGTCCATAGTTTAGCTTGCTTGAACATAGGCAATATGAATTTGGAATTCTTTGTCTTTTTTTCCTTTTAGTTCTCAATCTGCTCTGTGGGAGCATCCCTAACATTCATAATTTATTTTATAATTGAAATTTAAATACATGATCTTATGTATCGGTAATTTGTTTCTGCATGTATAAAATACGACAGTCTTGGTATTGATTGAAAGCCATTTTTTAAAAAAAATTGCTCATAGGCTGAACTATACTATAGGCTAGTTCTGCTACCTTGATTCCATCAGCATATATATACAGTATGCTATACCAGAATTTCTGTATTCCTTAGATATGGAAGTCACCTCCTTTTTTCTACAGCTAATGGAAATGTACACTTCAATAGGAAGCAGGGAACAAATTCTTCATAAGAGCTTTCTCAGACACAGGATCATTAGAGTCTGGTGCAGAAATGTGACACTGATTGATGTCTTAATAGCAGTTAGATAATCAGGGGGCTCAAGTGTTCCCCAACAATAGTTCTCTTTTCTAAACTAAACAAATGAACATGTTGATACATTTCACTAATCAATCTGCTGAATACGCTACAGTGGCTGGTTTAATATAACACACTAAGCTAAATCAAAACAAAACAAAACACTACATGACTTAGCATGTTGTATCTATCTTCTGTTCTCTGCTCTTAATGCTCATCATCATGAGAACAAAACAGAATCCAATTATTGTATATTATAAATTATCCAATCCAAATATAACACATTATATTAAGCCATAGATAATTGGTTAAACCACAATTGGCTAAACTCATACAACAAACCAAACCATAAACTATAATTTAGTTGCTGGGTTCACACAGCATGCTAAACTGAAACTAAATTAAGCATATTATGGTTTAAGTGCAGTTTATGCAAACTGGATGCCAAAATAATGTTAACTGGTAGAATGTGCAAACCTATAATACAGTATATTGCCAATATCCTGACCGACAGGAAGCTCTGGCGTGGGCTGGTCCATGAAGTCACGAAGAGTCGGAAGCGACTAAACGAATAAACAACAAAGCCAATATCCTAATTCTGATTAGGAGTTTTGGTAGTGTTACAGAAGCATTATACCCATTTACCTATAGCAGAATTGCTTGTTTGTCTGGGTATAAGTTTAAAATATCTCATTTTGGCTACTTATGAAGGGTATTCTTGTCAATCTGCTAATTTGAATGACATATTTTCCAGAAATGCACACAAGATTTATGAAGAGAGTATTTTATTTCCAGCTGATGTTGGCTTGGGATATCAGTTTTTACTTTTGTACAAACTATGTCCTTCCTTGGAATATTGACTGGTTGCGATCCTCTTATTGTGATATTTAAGCTCTCAAAGTGTAGACATGTTGTAATGTATTAATTATGTATGTACCTCTTTCCCTCTGCTCTGACCCCTTTTAGGAAATGTGACAGGAAATGGGAACTCTACATTCATTTCAAGTGGACAAGTCATGAATTTTAAAGGTGAAATTATTTTTGTCTATGTTAGTCAGAACTCCCAAGAGGGGTCAATGTCTCCTGGATCCAGTGATGACAGCCTGGGGAACCCAGTGCAAGAGGAAAACCTAAACCGCTGTGAGACATTTGCAGGCAATGCTCACCACTATAAAGAAAAATGTGCTGAAATCAATACATATCATGGCATGGATCCTGGACAACCTCACAGCACTGTGGGAGAATATAAGAGGACTTTTGGGCCTATTGGTCAAGAAGAGAATTGTGAAGGCCAGAAGAAGCAGCACCTCTCTCATGAGACCTCACAGCCTATACAAGAGGAAGGAAAGCCAGGATATTCTTAAAGGAGATGGTGCATTGATGCAGACTAATGCTTGTTATTGGTATTCAGTCAAAAGAACACTACCATTCACTGAACATGATCTGGAAAACAGCATGCAGGTAGCACTAATTAAGCAAAGAAGCCTTCTCTTGGTTGCTGAGATGTCAGACTGCTGTGACTGACAGTACAAGTGGTTTCTTTGCTCCACTATAAAAACATAGAGGAGACTGTTGAATACTTTTATTGCTATGTGGAATATTTTGGTTTTCCAAAAAGAGAGTAATGCTTCAGAGATGAGATGCATTGTATCATTGGTGTTCTTCCAGATGTCAAGGATTATGTTCCTATGGAATTGACACATGCTGCATAAGACTTTCATCCACAGGCTTTGTGTTTTTAGAATGGTAGCTTCTGTTTATGTACAGCGGTAACATTAACACAGCTGCCTTACTTTTGCTGTGGAAAAAAACAGATGACAGTCCAGTGAAACATATTTTGTCTGTCCTCATGTTTCAGATAGGATTTCTGCCTTTTTTTTTTTAGTTTAAAAACATTTCATATACATTGTTTATCCACAAGCTTAAAATGTTTCAAAGGACACTGAAATTACTCTGCATCTGAGTAAGAGTAGCTTCATGCCACTCCTGCTGGGCTTGCACCTAAATTTGCCACTGGATGAGTAAAATGGTGAGTTGTGCTTGTAGAACAGTCCCATCACTCAGTATTTCAATTGCTACAAAGCCTGATTCCAAATTAAAATAGTACAACTTACACTTTGTGTGTACCCACATAAAAAAAAACAAAACTCCATATTCTCATTAATGGTGTGAAAGAAGACTGACTGCTAATGAGCACTTTTTCTCAAGACAGGACAGATAGGCTTGTGTATTTTAGATAAGTGTAAATAAGATTACAATGATCCAGCAATTAACATTGTTCCAGTCATGGTCTGTCAGAGCAACTTCCAGTACAGTATACGTAGAAAGGATGACTAGTTCATTTAATATCATCAAATGATATTAATCCATATCTGAGGTAAGCTGTCTTTAGATTGTGTTGAGACTGAAATCATTTTATTGTTCTGTAGCACACTAAGGCTCCAAAACCTTGAGGGTCATCTCTTGACATTATTGACATGCTGTATACAATATAAATTTTAAAATATCTAAAACTACAGTAATGATTGTATGAACCAAGGAAGTGGGTTTCTTAGTGAATATTTATAATAGTTTTATTTGCTAAAATTCTGATTTTGTAAAAAAAAATTCACAAATAATGTTTTGCCAGCTGTCCCTTTGATATTGACAAACTCTATATTGTCTTGATATTTCCAAAACTTGCTTGTGGCTAGTAATTACTCCATCAAGTTTGATGGATGGAGTACCAAAGAATCAAGAGTTCAGCTTCCCCATTCTCCCCCATCCCCTACCTTTATTTGCAACCTTTCACCTTCCTCATCTACTACATTAACACCTATGGAAGTGATGTGAGAGAAAGAAGTAACAGGATAGACTCATTCAAATATGGCACAATGTCATCCTGCTACTTCTCTAATTCTGAGTGGAAAGGTTACATCTTTCCTGGGTATATGGAATGAAAGGAAATGAATGAAATTTTGAATAAAGGGCACAGATTCACACAGTTCTACATGTGTTTGTACATAATTTCTTTTTGATCTTGGAGGAAGCAAAGTTATAAAATGCATTTGAGGGTACTGTCGTTTACTATGCTACAAGTATATTGTGTTGACGTGGGGACAGACCAAAGTATTCCATGATACATAATAATACGATAAATATAATGGTTCTAATGCTACACGAAGAATGTAAGAGGCATATACTGTCCCATGGAATCCAGCATGTGAAACTTGTGAATTGCTTCATCACGAGATCAGTGACATTAGGGAAGAATTTTCTGCCAAGATAGGCTGGTTATGTAACTCTTTCCAGTGCATGCCATCATCTGTCAGAAGCCCAAATGCTCAGAGATTGACCATGCTGCCTTCTGCTGGCCCTTTTTTCCCACTACAGTATTATGCACTCCTAAATTCCTGATAAAACAGTATAGCCTGTCTTTCTCTGTCCTGAAGCATTGAAGTGAACACATATAAGCAGTTAGTGCTTTTGTTTTATGTAACCAAAATGTATAATGCATCTTCATAATTGTCACTAGAGAAACATTGGAATGTGCCTTTATATTAGGTCAGATGGGCTACCTAGCTTAGAAATATCTATCCCAAAAAACAGCTGTTCTTCAGGGTCTTCCGATTACTTGCTCTTTTAGGATGTGCGTGTGTGTCTGTGTGTACTGTGTTAATCTTTGAGACGCTATTCTGATCCATCAGAGGGTTTTTTTTAATGGATTTTCTTTTCAGTCTTAACAATCTCTTTCCATTTGTTGTCTGTTATTTTCTTAACAGGCTTTGTACACAAAATTAGTTACATATGTGGGTTTTAACATACATTTTCCCAACGTCTATTTTTAGTGAAATTTCTAGGGCATGTTTATTTAATGTACATTTCCTCAATGCAATTTTAAAGGAAAATTTCCTCTTTTATGTAACTTTCCGTAATATATGCTTGTTTTGTTCACAACTTTGCCAAATATATGCTCTTTCATGGACTCATCTTTTACAAATAGATGTGTTGTGCAGATTTTTGACTGGAGAATAATGGACAATAGCAGACTCTGTTGTTGCCACTGGAGGTTTTTACAAATCACACTCATGCAAAACAAATGGTAGGAAGACTGAGGTCACACTGGCATTGTAATATTGAAGTGATTATGTGGAACATTAGGAATATGTGACTTACAAGAAATGTACTCCAGAAGAAATTAACTTCATAACTGACATAAAACATGCATTTGAACCTGAGTATTAAAAGTCAGGATAAAGTTGCTCAGTGGCCCTCAGAAAGAAAAGGATGTTACAGAATTCAATGTTGCATTAAATTTGAGGCTAGGTTCATATGAATGATACAAAGATGATGTGCATTTTGGTGCACTAAATATTAAAAATTAAATAGACATTTATTTTAATCATTTCTAGCTGAATCTCTTTCATTGGTTCACTGTATTCCATTCTATGTTCTTAAAATGTTTTGAGTGCATGTGTGTAAATCTCGTTGACAATAAAGCAGGATTGGTCACCCTGAGTCAGGGGAAAGGCATGGGGAATAAGAGTCTGATTCCCAAATGTCCCAAGGGTGAAGGAATTTTGTTTTTTTTTCCTCCCTTCAAGGAGGGAAAGAAAGGATGCTTTAGAGGGACAAATCTCCCTTTGAAATCTAGACTTCACACAACCCACTAAGCCTGTTTTTGAAGCTGTACTCTAACATCAGTGTACATAAAACCAAGGCAAAGGAAGATATAGAGGATTATACTGGGAGAGACCATCAAACTATCATCGATTATGTGCCATCAAGTTGGTGTGAACTCTGTGACCAAATAGATGGATTTTCTCCATGACAATTTGTCCATAACTTGTTCCTTCAGGTCTTCTGATGGTGTACCCATTGCCACTGTAACTGAACCCATGTTCCTTGCTGCTGGTTGTCCTCTTTCCTTCCACCTTTCCCAGGATTAGAGCCTTTCTCCAGAGAGCTGAGTCTTCAACTCTATCATTACCTGAGATTTAAATTATGCATCCTTTGATCCTTGGAAGGACAACAGCTAACACACCTGCCTTACCTCTAATAGGCAGATTTTGCTATTCATAAGTTTGTGCACACAGATGAACAAAAGTGACAAGTGACTTTTTTGTAATTGGCTGAATGGACTTCTGTCCATTCACCCACTCATTCACTTTCCCATGCTGTGTGTATGTATACATTCAATGTGCTACTATGTTAGTTCAATCAATTGAACAGGAGCTTTACCTCTCTCTGGCTTGTACTTTACTGAATTGAAGTCTTAAGAATTCAAGCATGCAGGTTTGCTCCCTGTTACCATATTCTAAGCATTATTATACATTGCCAACTACTTTGAGAAAAACTTGATTTAAAAAAGTACGGGAAGAATTAGATACTGCAACCTGTCTCTAAAAAGCTGCAAGGAGCAACTACAATGTACTGATTTTCATTTTAATGCATTTTCTTTTGGTTTGTTCAGATGCAAAGTACATAACCTTCATGATGGAAACTTACTGTTAAGTATAGTTGTCACATTCCCTGAATGTTTTGTTTTAACCTGAGGAAAGAATACTTACTCTTTTCCTTTCTGTTTTGTAGCATGTTGCATCAGCCCTTCATGCTGTGTCTAGAGAACGTCAGACACAAACCACTCAAAATCCCTGAGCATTTCTGCAAGCCCAAAAGTACATTTTAAAAACATGACTGAATTTACAGAAATATAAATCACAGCTGAAATCTGTTTTCTGACATGGTGTTCTTAAGAGACGCCAACAAACCTGGTCAAGAGCTGCTGCTGCTGAGTTTACATTTGCCTTTTCAGAATTGCAATGCACGAACAATCACAGTCCTCTCAGCCATATTTTATAGCTATCACAAAGTTTTCTTCAATTTTTATCAACTAGAATTACAGTTCTTTGGGGGAAAATGATTTTACTTTTTTGTTTTTATAATAATTTTATTAAATTTTTAAGCAAAAAAGATAAAAACTAACAAGAACTAATATTTAAGAGAAAGAAGGAAAAGAAATAGAGAACAAAGCCATAAGTACAAAAAGAAAAAAGAGGTATATACCTCTGATCTTTTTTAAACAACCCACACATACGTAAGACAGTGCCTGTAGCCTCAGTATATGTCTTTCTTGGAAGATGTCCATAATTTTCCAACACTGAAAAATGTGTTTGGAAAAGAAACTACAAGGTGTTATGGAAGATCAGATCCAGGCTATCTGTGATGAGGCTAATATTTGGCATGCATTTTCATCAACATATAAGCCTGGGGTTAAATGTGAAGCAGGACGGGTCACACCTGGTCAGGAAAAATAGCTGAGTATGTTGATTCTTGACCTCTCATCAGCTTTTGGTACTATTGACAATAATATCCTGGAGCAGCTACTTGGATTTGGAACAGTCCTGGTGGGAGGAATGTATTATTCAAAATTAGATGACTGTTCAGAAGATGGCAGTGGTGATTTACACTTCAATTTCATAGCTTCTTCACTTGAGTGTTCCTACAGACAGAGAGCTTGATCTTATCCCTCATCAGTTAAGCTACATGAGACCATTATGTGAGACATTCAGGGTCTGATGTGTGACATCAGAAGGCTGTTAACTTTCAACTCTTACCTTTTTGACATAAGAGAGGCTGAGTCTCTCACACTGGTGCTGAGCTAAGGTAATTGGCTGAATGAAGGCTAACTAACAAAATCTGTCCAAAACAAGACACAGTCATTATTGGTAAGTGGTTCTTCAGTCTAAATTAAATCTATGTTGAGGGGGTTGCACTCTTCCTAAAGGGTTAGTCTTCTATGTTGGGAGTATTTTTAGGCCCATCATTGTCATTAGAGACTTGAAGAAAGTAAATCCCACAAACAAATGATGAGACCTCATTTAAAGTAACAGTACAAAACTCGGTTGCTTTATTATTCTTTTTTAAAAAGTAAGTATAGAATTTAAGGCAGAGCTACCACATAAGAATCAATTGAAAATGTGTTAGAATACAGAGATAAGAATCTCCTTTTTAAATTTTGAGTCAGTATTGTAGTACATTGCTTTCGAAACAGATACAAAATAACAGATCAGTTCAAATAAAGTTTCTTTATAAAATGCTTTGCCCTCTACTTTTATATTACCTGGGATCCTTTTTCCAATTGTCAGTTTGTTCCAGAAGCTGAACCTTTCTTTAGAATCTCTATGACAGCTTTCTTCAACCTTATTACCCTGGAGGAACCCTTGAAATAATCTTCAGGTCTTCGGGAACCCTTGCATAAAAAGTAGTAGTATGTGGTGCACAAAATTAAAACACGTTTATTTTTTTAATCACAATCTCTTGCAGAACCCCTAGTGACCTCTTGTGGAACCCTATGGTTCCCTAGAACCCCAGTTGAGAAAAGCTGCTCCATGAGGTTGCAATCCCAGTCGTACTGATGATTTGTCACAGAAGCTATCAATTATTTCCCTTGACAGCTGTATTGATTATAAACTTCATGCCATCAGAGGATCCAGGTGAATCTCACTAAGAAAATATGGAAAGAAATTGGAAATAGAAAAGGGTTTCTACTTGAGTAGAAGCCTCTGTGTCTATAGCTACATTGGAGCGCCTAAATTTCCAGGATACTGAACCCTATTGTTTGCTCCACAGCAATATCTGTTATGTTTACATCTCTGTTGTGTGCCAGACAAATGCCCAGTGCAGTAAATACTGGAGAAGTAGGTGTTTGAAAGGCCACATGTGCTTGATTGCTCATGTTTATAGTGCAAGAATGTGTTACAGGCCAGTTATAGTACTGCTTTTGTGGGAGAAGTTAAATGTCATGTTTCAGTTTTTTGTTAAATGGAGTGTAGGCTGCAAAACAAAAAGGTTGTACGGTTATTTACTACAGTACGTTGACAATCAAATTCCTGATACGTTATCACTGCCCAACTATTCTCATAGTTAAATGAAAGCAAATGAAGAACCCCCACAAATGTATCCTACACACACATAATTCAGGAGTCCATAGGAACAATAATAAATGAGTGAAAAAGATCAGTAAGATATTTGGGGAATGTATCATGTGTCACACATCTGTATCAGATATTGGAATATGCCTGACAAAAATCCTTAATGTAACTGAGCTCCGGTGAAATATAACATGTATTGTAGCTTGCTTCACTAGCTATACAATCAGAGGAATGTAGCTGAAAGGAGACTATTAAAATATTTCACCAGCTAGATTAAGAAGACAAGAATTAGCAGGTAGGAGTGATGTAATTATCTTTTGTGGTTAGGTCACAGAAGATCTAAATAATCACATATTCATGGAGTACTATCCACTCCAAAACTCTGTTCCACTCCATGGATATCCAAATGTTGGGAAGAACTAGGAGCTCCCAAACAAGAGAGTGCTTTTCCTCCCACCTTCTTCAACTTGTGAGCATCTTAGATGTATAGAGTTCATGCAGAAATACTACCTAATCATTTTTAATATAGTTACTGTTTTCTTACATCTCAATTTAGTCCAGAACAATCAGGGAGGAACACACTAGTTGCCACTAATTCACAATGAACAGCCTATCTCATGTGGATCCTGAAGCCATAGAATGAGTGAACAGAAAGATTACAGGTAGTCCTTACTTACTGACCACAATTGGGACTGACAACTCCGTTGCTAAGCAATGTGGTCATTAAGCAAGATATCACATGACCATGAAGGACTTACCTCACTTCTGCCATGGTCATTAAGCAAATCATGGGTCGTTAAGCACAATGTCACATGATCACAACTTGCGACTTTCTGCCGGCTTCCCCAGTGACTTGTTAGAAGCTGGCTGTGAAGGTTACAAATGGTGTTCACGTGACACTGTGACCGTCATAAATACATGACAGTTGCCAAGCACCTAAATCACGGTCACGTGACCACGGGGATGCTACAACAGCCCCAATGTTGAGGACTGGTCATTAAGTCTCATTATTCAGTACCATAGTAACTTCGAACAGTCAGTGAACAAGTGGTAAGCAAGGACTATCTGTATAGTTAATGGGGTAACAATGGTAATCAGCAGTACCTAAGCTGACCTACATCTTAGCTATTACACCCCATTGGCTCTAAAACAAAGCATCATCCTAGAATATATTAATAAAGGGGAGTACTTACCCCTCAAAGGAATGATTGTGTTTATTTGTTTAATGCATTTATGTCCTATGTTTCTGCCATAAACATAAATTATCAATAGGTTGCTAAGATCAGATTTGTTTCTTCCCACTGGTTTCTGTCCTACTCAAGATGGATGGTTTCCAGTTGTGAAAGCAACAATTGTAGCAGGATCACTGGGGGAGGGAGAGAGATTAGGCCAGTATCCACCCAGCGCATGCACACACACAAACACACATGGAGACAACATGAGGGGTAGCAGACAACAGAAACACACAGAGATGCAACATGTTGCTTCATTACCCAGAAGAAATGCTACTTATTGGCAGCTGCTGTTAAAAGGGTTGGAAAAACTTTCAGAAGCTGTGCTCTGCAGGCTTTCCCTACATTCTTAAATTATTTAAATAATTATTTTTAATTATATCTATACACATTATTTATAATCTACCCATGACATCATGTGGAGTCACTCAACTGCACCCATTGCCTAAAAAGGGTATTAACTCCTAAAACACACAAATACCCAATATTATTTACTTGCATAACTAATATAAATAAGCACACTTGATTTTTCACTTGTAACAACTTATTCTTAAAAAAAAAAAGCAGTTTCATACTGGAATCATAGAAAGGCAACGTAAACCTAGCAACAAAGTTCACACCATCTTATAATTTGTAATAACAGTTCTGAAGTGTTGTTTATTTCACCAGCAATTTTTGATGAAATTCATGGCAAAGCAGAATATAAGTAAGAAGGAATACAATTGGAATAGATAAACTTTCTCTAATTAAGAATAGCTACAAATAGTAGGTCGTATTTACCTCCATCAGAATAGGCAGTATTCTTCCTTTGCTCATAATAGCAAATTTGTTTATATTTTTCTTTTTTTCCTTATGAGAAAACCCAAGTATTGTCTGTTTCGGTTATCTAAGAACAGGCTGACTGAGTATCTCCTATATTTCACCAACTTTCTTCTTTTCTAAGTAAATCGATTCTGCACCAAGAAAGGATCAGTAACAGCTATGTCACAGAGTAAGCTTCATTTTTCTGACAGCAGTATGGAGCATCCCCTAATGGTCTACTTAAAGAACTCGTTCTATCAAAATGGTACATATAGTCCACCTTCTGTTAAGATCTCAGAGCAGAGATACAGATGCTGTATTATATCATGCTCCCATGTACACAGGATTCTACATAACTTCCACCCTCCACTTGGGATTTCTCTATTTATGCACAGTAAATATCCCCTGTGGTATTTTAAGCTACAATGACCACCAGGGGGCATCACATGACTGGTTTTGTCCTCATTGGGAGGAAAGTAATGTAAGTCATTTCAATTCTCTCTAGAAGGTTTGAATCCAATACTGTAGAATAACACCTGGTTACCCACATCTAAGGAATCCTAGTAACAAAGCCGGTCATGGGGTGCCTCCTGGCAGTCAATATAACTGAGGAACTTGCTGTATTTTTGGGTAGACAAGACAATCAACTTCACTACATACTTTAAGGCCAACACATAAAGTAACTTATGCTGAATTTACAAGTCACACAGATCAGAACACAGGTAGTTAAAACTGTAAACCCATGTTTATAGGACACAGCATCCAGAACATGAAGGATTTTGAAAAATAATGAGGTATATAACATAATACCTTATTGTAATATCTAATACAATGGGTGTTTAATATCTATACTTATCGTAAGCCCTTTACTTCTTCTTCCTTGCCTTCTCTTCACTTAATTTTAAACCTTCTCTTTCCTCTCTCAAACCAAATGCTAAGACACAATTTAACCATGTTTTCTAAATAAACCACAATTGACTGACCTTGAACATTTTGCTAAACCATATACTAAGCTCTATAAAACACAATAGCTTTAGTTACCTAATATACTTGGGAGCAGAAGGCTTAAAGTCAGTGTTGATTCCTGACAACTGTCTTGACTGGTCCCTGCAGTTTTCTTGGCAAGATTTTGGAAGCAGTTTGCCATTGCCTGCTTCCTAGGGCTGAGAGTGTGTGACTAGCCCAAGGTCACCCAGCTGGCTTTGTGCCTAAGGTGGACTAGAACTCAGTCTCCCAGTTTCTAGTCTGGTGCCTTAACCACTACACCATAGTGGCTCTCTTTCATGTAATATATTAGGCCAAAGCCAAGCAAACTGCCTCATATGGCTTATTCACATATGAACTCATCCTACAGAACCAAAACAGAAAAACTAAAAGCCATTTGTATTTGTATTTTTATATTTATAGTTATATGGAATTGTTTTAGCGATTTGCCATTTTTATTCTTTGTAAGCCGCTCAGAGTCGTCGTACACGAGATGGGCGGCAGAGAAATTAAATAAATAAATAAATAAGTCAACTCCAGAAGTAAGTCTGAGACTTATTTCTAAGTAAATGTTCATTCTAGTCCCGCCTTAGGCACAAAGCCAGCTGGGTGACCTTGGGCCAGTCACTCACTATCAGCCCTAGGAAGAAGGCAATGGCAAACCACTTCCGAAACCTTGCCAAGAAACGGCAGGGACTTGCCCTGGCAGTCACCAGGAATCAACACTGACTCTAAAGCACCAAAAAAAGTGCATACAGGTATTTTGAAAGTATAATTAGTTTGTGAATCTGACCAGACTTCCATTTTTGGTTACAATTATATGCCAGCATCCCTCCAAAACCACAGAACAATTTCAGCTTCCCAACCATCCTGTCATAAATGACTTAGCTGAGCAGAGTAAATACTTGAATCTTTTGTCCCTTATATTTTTAACTGCTTATCCATTAGCCTTCAAGAGTTCCTGCTCATAACAGTTTGGTGTAATCACAGCAGTAACTTATTCTACTCTATAGGCTATGAACACAGTGGCACTTTCTTCCAAGTAATCATACATAGATTTGTACATAAACAAAGCTACTATGATCTAAATCCTAGCAATTTGTATGGGTGGAACTGATTTCCAAATCAATATACTATACTCAAGGCTGTAGCTGGTTGTAAATACAGTATTTTTCATTCCTTCCCTCTGGTGGTGGAAAGTCAAGCTGGAGAACAAACACTGCACAGCTTTAGAAACAGCTCTAGGTTTTGCTTTCATTTCATAGTCAGTAGAGTAAGTTAACTTCCATTTCTCCTTCTCTACTAAAAGCTTCCTCCCATTTCCTAATGATGTTTTCTTCTAATTCAATTCTTAGTTTCTTTACGTCACATTTAATTATTCCCAGAGTTCTGGTAATTAAAATCTAATATCCCTGTAGTTTACCTGGGCTTACTGCAGTTTTATTTTTCTGAATCCAGTAATTTCACTTCTGGCACCCTAGTCCTTTGGTGTCTAATCCTGGAATGCCCTTCCAATTGGTTTATTCTTTTTTTTTTTAATGGAAGTCCAGCAGTGCTCAGTGGGGGCTGAATTTTAACGTGTAGCTTGATTTCTTTCTCCTTTAAGTTTGCACATATTTTATTGCTGCCTCTGTCTCCTTTATTATGATTGTTTGGTTTTGGTTTTGGTTTTATAACAAAAAAGCACTGACAGAAGCCACCCATGGACCACAGTACATGGGATGACAATGCAAAATGGGTAGGCCTGTATGAAGCCAATGGACATGGCAAGAATTTTCCATATTTTTTCCTTCTTTAGGGAAGAATTGATGGGAAGTATATGCTTGTTTGTTTTAACAGCATTGTCTGTCTTGGAGTTTATGTGACAGTTTCTGTATGTTTCTCCTCAAACAAAAGTGCTGCCAATTTTCAACATTCCTAGTCAAAGGGACTCGGGGAGTTTCAGAAAAGGGGCTTGGAGGAGCATGCCCTCCTGAGGCCATTGGTGCTCTACTTAGCTGGATTCTTGGAGGAATTTAAGGCTAGATCACATCTTCCATTGCCAGGCCTTCTGTGACAGCATGATTTTCTGAACTGATTTGTACTAAATGTACAACAGTACAGGCTAAGAGTTACACAGCAGTGATGTAGCAGCCACTGAGCTCTAGGCTAAATTCAGATCACAGATTGTGATAAAAATAGGATGATGCCCATGAAAGCTAATGTCACAGTATTTTGAGTCCTTTAGATCAGTGTTTCTCAACCTCAGCAACTGTAAGATATGGGGACTTCAACTCCCAGAATTCCCCAGCCAGCATGCTGGGATTTGATTTACAGTTGCTGAGGTTGAGAAACACTGTTTTACATGGACAATTTATTCAGCTAACTATCAAAAGACGTTTTGCAATTATTCCATTCCTCACTTCAATGGATTTTCTACGGGGTGGGGTGGGTGGCGGGAAAGCATGTGTATTATAAACATAAGATTTCAGCTGGATGCACACAACACCTGTTTGGCTGGTTTGTAATTCAGTGTGATGTGCGAACCCAGCTGGGGTAATTAAATCATGGTTCATTTAACAGTAAGCAAGCATGTGTGTGCATGACATCAATGGCTAGTTTCAGGCAACACACTGAGCCAAATTGTTACTAGCTTGTTTATGGTTTAGCATATTGTGAATTCACCTGTTATTAGCTTAGCACATTATGAAAACACAGCAAGTCTTGCTGAAGAGGGTTTACACATGGGAGGCACAATTAATGCAATAAAAAGGAACAATCTCTTCTTTTTGTTCTCTGATGGAATAATTTTCTAGGAATAATGCTGGCTAAAAATTTAGAGCGTTGTCATCCAACTGATCCGCATGGGAGCAAGCAGGGAAAGGCTTCTCTAGCCTAAGTAACCAAATTAGAAATCGTTTGTTTAGTATATTGTCTAAATTAGATATCCTGGCATCCAGAATACAAACCAAGGTTTATTTTTTGTTTGTGGTATCCTAGTTTCTTTGGAAATAACTTTCCAGAATCTTGGCTGTTCTGTGTAAACATGGCTATTACCATGTTCAAACTGACTGGTTGTTTGTATAACTAGCTAACCCATGATTAACTGAACCTTGACTGGTTGAATTATCTCAACTGCCTAGATTCACACAAGACATTAAGCCAGAATTTCTCAACCAGGGCTCCATGGAACCCCAGGGCTCCGTGAGAGTTCACTAGGGGTTCCCTGGGAGATCACATTTTGTTTAAAAAATTATTTCAAATTCAGGCAACATCACATTAAAGAGGCAAGTTTCATTCTTTATTTTTAGTTTAAGAACACTGTTAATGCATATATACAGGCCTACACATGAAACAAACATAATTTTGTAACTTCTGGCCTATATTTCAGCCTGGATGTGCAGGGGTTCCCCAAGGCCTGAAAAATATTTCAAGGGTTCCTCCAGGGTAAAAAGGTTGAGAAAGGCTAAGCCATAACCATACACTGAAAAATTTACACAACGTGCTGAGGTACAAACCAACTATGCTTTAGTATAATGTGCTGTGTAAATCCAGCCATATTTTGCTAGTCATTGTATTACAGAACATTTGCTATCAAAATGCTTTTAAGATGCATTTGCAATGAAGAATAATTTCTGTTTCTGACATTATATATATATATATATATATATATATATATATATATATTCATTTCTTGTAAATCCATAATTGTGTAAGCCATTTTTTGAAGGTGATAGGAAGTGAAAGTTGGTTATTAAACTTACCCATCCACAGGTGCAAAATTACAAGCGTATTGATAAAAACATATAATCCATGTTCAGGTGTGTCACTATCTCTCAGACCAACTTCCTAGGGACATTGTTGTGGTGAAAAAAATGGGAGAAGTGATCTTGAGACTCTGGAAGAAAGGTATGATATAAATTTAATAAATAATTCCAACTGAGTCAGTCTCCCAGTAATTAAGAATACTATTGCAACCTCCATAATACACCGATGAAATATGAAACATATTTCAGTTTTGCCCCCTAATCTTATGATGGATAAAAATATAGGCTGCACACTAGCCATAGCCAATTCCGAAAATGAGATGACTAAATGGTATTTTGCTAGGGCACAGAGGGAAGCTCACAGCCACGGTCGCGAGACCACTCGAAGGATCTCAGAACTACGCGAAGTGACGCAACCGCCGAACTTGCCCCCTGATTGGCTGGCGCGGAATGTTCCACTTCGATCTCGTCCTCTCCTGCTTATTTGACCGACCCCCCCCCATTCCACTCTCCCGTCCCCCCTCCCTTCACTCTCTTCTTCGCCCGGATCGAAAGGATTAAAGCAGCGTTCGTGACCTGCGCAGTCCGGCCATTCTCCCTTTCGCTCGCTTGCCCTGTGCGCGAGGACTTTACGCGCTGCTTCAGCAGCTGACAGGAACAGCGGCCGCCATTGTCGTCATCGCCTCCTCTCCAGCCAGCGCCGTTGCAAAGCTCACCCCTCCCGCCGCCCTTCCTCAGCTTGAATCAGGGCTTCCTCTCTGAAGGGCGGCGGGAGGGGGAAGGCGATGAACGGCGGCGGCTCCTGACCACCACGGTGGCGGCGCTGAGCCCGCCCCATTCACGCCCTTTCCCGGCCTCCTCCGTCTCGAGGATGCTGAAGATGAAGCTGCCGGTAAAGCAGCCGCAGCAACGGCAAACGATGAGCCGTAAAAGGGCGGAGGAAGACGACGCGGGAGCGGCCGCCGGTATCCCGCTAAGGGCCCACGGCAGCTGCGGGGGCGGAGGCCTACCCAATCACCCGCCTCGCAGCGAGGCTGGATCCGGGGCGATGGTGGCCCCGGGGTCCGGCGGGTCTTCGCCGCCGCTACTGCGCTGCCTTTGCGGCTGCTCGGCCGGAGGGGCCCGCGAAGCCGTCTACGAGTGGTTCGGCCTGGCCCTGGGCTCGGCTCAGCGGCTGGAATTCGCAGTAGGACTGCTCGACTTGCTCAACCCGCTGGAGCTTCGCTTCCTGGGCTCCTGCCTGGAGGAACTGGCCCGAAAGGACTACCATTGCTTGCGGGACTCGGAGGCCAAAGCTAACGGCGGTGGCACTGCTTCGGGAACCGCCGACGCCGCCCAGACGGGGAGCAATTCTGCTGCAGCCGGGGGCAGCCGAGAGCCACAGCAGCTTCTTACGGCGCCGCCGCCGCCACCGTCTTCTCCTCCCGGGGCTGCAGCCACTGGTTCCCCCCCTCCAGCGACTCCTCTCCTCGCGCTGGGCGGCAGCGACTTTCGCGACCCTGCTGTGCGGTCCAAGCTAATCGTCTATATGGCGCTGTTGGGATCCGAGAACCGCGAGGCTGCCAGCCGCCTGCATCGCCTGCTGCCCCATGTGGACTCCATCTTGCAGAGCTGCCGATCGCTCGGGCCCCTGCGCCCGGGAAGAAAAGGAGGCGAAGAGGAGGAGGCCGCCTTAGCTGGGCCTGAGGTCGCGACGGCGGCGGAGGGCCTAGGGCTGGTTGCTCAAGAGGAGCTGTTGCTCCTTTTCACCATGGCTTCTCTGCACCCTGCCTTCTCTTTCCACCAGAGAGTCACACTCAGGGAGCACTTGGAGCGGTTGCGGAGAGCCCTCTGCCGGGATGAAGAAGACATGGAGGGGTTCACTTGCCATGGGTCTCGGGTAAGGGTACCCTTTCCACATTTACACCCCTTTGCAGCCCCTCTCTGTCTCTAGTTTAATCAGTAGTCACGGATGGAGTCTAAGTAAATATATCTGTACTGCTTCAACCTGCTATAACAAACTCCTAGAAAACTTGCTCATGTGACATAATGTATGTGTGTGTGTATACACACAATTTTTTCTCAAGATACTTTGATATATATTTCCCATCTTCCTCAGCCAGCATGGTTAATAGCAACACTATCTAAGGGATCATAGGAGCTGTAATCCAGCATATCCAGAGGAAGCTAGTTTGGGGACTAGTATCAATTTAAGGCTGTTTTTCATCCTTCTCTAACTAGCCCTTTGGTTACATTACCTGTTTGTAAGTTAATGTACAAATAGGCTTAGGTTAATAACCTAATTCATTGATTGGAAGAAGCTGGTTCTGTGAGCTCTTCCTCATGACTTGCAAACTGCAATCTGGAGATGTCTCAACACCTGTAATAAGGAGATATAAAATGAATAATGCCACCTTCAACACTCCCTATCACAATAAGCTTAGGGGGTGGGGACCTGCCCTGCTCCACTTGATCACTTGAGATTGCTGTTGACTTTACCTCCTGGTTCCCGGCCACTCATTTGCAGTGCCATTTGCATGACCTTGTCAGGTCTCTCCCAGTGTGTCAAACAGTAATCTCTCATAATTTACCCTGCCAGACTTGACAGCAGATCCTTGGGTTGCCAAAGGTTGGAGTTATAGAAACAGAAAAGGTGTGGGAGGGGGGCTGTAACTGTCAATTCTTATGCTCTTTGGATGTGTTCTTTTTTATATATATATACCTGTAGTAATTTCACTAAAAATTACAATTAAAAGATAAAAACTAATACTAAAAGAAATAGAAAGTGCAGAAATACATAGAAAAGAAAGAAAAAATCAAGGAATATTTAAAGAAATGACTCCCCCCTTCATCACAAGTATAAACAATTTTCGTAACTTATGACCTTCTCTTAAAATAAAACAAAGATCTCTTCTTCCCATATCCTATCTCTTATCTATAAACAAATTCTTAAAGCCTTGTCATTTCTGTCCTGATCAGCAAAAGTCCATTAAGGTTTACCAGAAATAATGTACTAGGGTTATAACATATCTATTTTAACCTTGATCAAATAAACCAATTTTATATTACTTCCTTTTACTTTTAACAATCTTGATCTTTAGTCCCTTCAAATAATATCCTAGAACTTGATTTCTTTGCATTTTTTCTTTGTCCTCACAAAATCCTTCAAAGCTCTAACAAGCCTCTTTTGTAAATCCAATATAGGAAAATTATCCAGGTCACTCTCTTGGGTTGTAATTTGTATGTTCCTTTTAATTATTAAGACACCAGCCAGCTTCTTTTGTATCTCCAGTGTAGCATCTTTTTTCCATATCATTCTTGTAGCCTGTCATTTTTAAATCCACTTTCAGATCAATCTCAATTTTGTCAGATATAACTTGTTCTTCTTTCATAACATCTTTTAAATACAATCTGTCTATAGAGGCAGACACTCTTAAAATTGACTTCTGAGTCCATTATTCAAAAATATCCTTCAATATGTCCAATGTTAAAGTATTTTGCTCCATTCTATATTAATGAGTCAAGTTTATGTATTCTTCTCCTTTAATTGTAATCTTTAGTTCCTTCTGGTTCCCTCTAGTGTCCAACCTTCGAAGTCTCATCCTATCATGTTTTTTTAGAGAGAATTCAAAACAATAGCATTTTCCCATGGGAAGGATTCTTATGATTAATTCCAAAATCTTACTTCAAATCCATCTGGACCCCTTAGTCTGTTTGTAACTTTCCAGAATCAAAATTCTAATCATCCAAAATAATTTTTTTAAGTCCTTAGACTCAGAATGCTTTTTAAATACAATTCCAATATAGTAGAAAATAATAGGTACTGAATTTGCTACACACATGATATAAGCTGTAAACTTAGTTTAAAGCTTTTGGGTGAAGAGGCTTTGACAATATTCCAGCTTATTTCATCTTAACTTTGTGGAATGTAGGTAGGAAGAGAAAAATATCTGAAACTTTGAGATTACAGTACAGGTAGTCCTTGACTTAGGGCCATTCGTTCAGCAACAGTTTGAATTTACAATGGTGCTGAACGAAGGGACTTACGACCTGTGCCCAAAGTTACAGCTGTTGCAGCGCCCTCGCAGCCATGTGATCAAAATTCAGGCACTTGGCAGTCCACCTGCACTTATGACTGCAAGGGTGCTTCAACTCCCCCCCTCGCCTATCTACCTCCCCTTCTCTGCCCTTTTGGCCATCCTGCACCCTGCCTTGCAGGGCGGCAAGCAGCCCCAGGACCACATGGCTCTGGGGCTGCAGGAAGCCTCTGAGCCTCAGCATAGCACAAAGCTGCAGCCGCACCAGCCCAGCTGCGCAAAGCTGCCCCAGGAAGCTGCAGCTGCCCCAGCCTGTATGCCTTCTCTCCCAGTCCCCACATCGACCTTTTGCCTTTTTTGCCCAGCCACCATGGCTGGTGCAGAAGCGCCTGACTGCCTTTGCTGTTTCTGTTTCCTTTTCGGACCCAGCTTCTCTGGCGAACATGTCCTCCACATGGTTCTGTTTGGAACGCTGTCTTCAGAAGCTTGCGCTCTCTTTGCAGAGGCTTAGGAAACCTGCCCTGTCTTATCATATGATGGATAAAAATATAGGCTGCACACTACCCACAGCCGATTGCAAAAATGAGATAACTAAACAGTACTTTGTTAGGGCCCAGCAAGAGGCTCACCGCCATGAGATCACCTGAAGGATCTCAGAGCTACACGAAGTGAAGCAATTGGTGAACTTGCCCCCTGATTGGCTGGTGTGGAATGTTCCACTTTGATCTTGTTCTCTCCTGCCTATTTGACTGATTCCCTGCCCCCCCCCCCCGTTCTACTCTCCCCATCCCCCCTGCAGCTTCCTGGGGTGGCTGGGCTGGGGCAGCTTCTTGCTGTGCTGCGGCTCAAGAGCTTCTTGCAGCCTCAGAGCCATGTGGTTCTGGGGCTGCTTGCTGCCCCACAAGGCAGGGTGCAGGGCAGCCAAAAGGGCAGAGATGTGGGGAGAGATAGGCAGGTAGGAGTCAGTCCCTTACCTTACTGAGGCTCGGGGCTGGGAGGGGCCAACCCCGGAATGGCTTGGATTGGGGAATTGACAGGAAAATTTGCTTAACAGTGACAAGGGGAATTGCCAGTATTGCCATCACTAAGCGATGCTGTCACATGACATCTCTCTCTATGACCGCATTTCTTAGGGATGGAGGTTCCAGTCCCAATTGTGGTTGTAAGTTGAGGACTACCTGTATACTTTTGAGTTAATGCATTTTGATTTTCTGTATTGCCAAAAGTGATCACATTTATATGTAACACTGATTTTTCTTTCCTTCAATTTAGAACTTTTCCCATAACTGCATGCCAGCAAGTGAGAGCAGTTTACTTGAACAAAGGGCAGCAGTTCATGATAAACATATGGTGGCCCCTCACAGACCACAGCAAGAAGGTATATAGATAGAATCTTATATCTTGGGAAACTCGACTTTTAGGGAAATTGTTTCTCATTTTGTATCATTACAAACTAGCTGTGATAAATATACCACTACTGCTTGGTAAGCTTGTAGGTGTCTAGGTTTCCTCCCATCTTTGTACCTGGAGAAATGAGTGGGAATGTGCAAGAATAACTATTGATTAGTAAAGCATTCCATTAACTCTTTTGGAGGACAGAAGTAGAAGTACAATTTATGTAGTTTGTATTTGTTTGCATTCTACAATCTATGCAAACTATATCAGGGACAACATACATTTAGTAACTGAGGCCTGTGCTGAATCCAGTCTTATATGAGAAGACTTTCATTCCACTTGCTCAGATTTGCTTCAAGCACTTGGACCACTCAGAGCAATTTTGGAGCAGATAATGGTGCGGGGAAGACTATCAGTGCAGTGATACAATTGGTTATAATCCAGTGGTTTGACTGTATAATGAAGGTGTTATAAAACTGAATGGCTAGAAGCAAACCGATGTGCCATTGATCTCTTGAAATTTTATTAAAAATCTAAATTTCCAGTAATAGTGACAAGATGGTCAAACAAGTAACAAACACATTAAATCTTAAACGGCGCTGTGAATTACTGAACTGTGTCTTGTTTTGGTTATTTTCAGCTGTACACATTCAGAAAATAATGCTGAAAGGAGTACCTAGGAAAAGATCTGATAAACATTTGGAATATACTTTCAAAGTAAGTTATCTGTCTGAAGGCCATATATCTCTGTAATACTGTTTAAAGTTACATGGGATCTAAAATATTGGCACATGCACTGCATTAGTCATAATGGTAAATCATAGTTTAGCACCATGATTAAAAAAGAACTTGTTCAAATGCTGGGCCTGCATGCTCCCCATTTTGCTTTCCACATAACTGGGAAGAGAAATAAAACAACTTTATCTGTCCCTGAATAATGACATTAAATACAAATAATAGGTAATACAGTACATATTTTAGAGAATATTATATGCACGAGGCAAGACTTTTTTAAGTCAAGATTTTAAAACACATAGCTGTGCTAATTTCTGAATGAAACAAAGACATTTATCTGTGTTTATTGTTGAATTCGTAAGTGTCCAAAAGTTATTTTCTCTCATAATATTAAAATTTAAGTTTACCCATTAAAATTAAATGTGGGGAGATTTAGAAGCAGTATATAATGAATGGATAAGCTGTGGAATTTTTTATCATTGGATATAGTGATGATCACTAGTTTAGATAATTCTAAAAGGAAATTGCATAAACTCATGGGGGTCTTAAATGTTGTTCACTACCTCTGGAAGCATGGCCTGAGATCAACAGTAATCTCTGATATTAGCATAGCTGCTTGAGTTCAGCAGCAGAGAAAGGCTATTGCACTCCTGTCCATGTTTAAGAGCTTCCTCAATGCACCTGGTTGGTCACTTTGTGTTATAGACAGCTGGACTAAAAGGGCTATTGACTGGAACCAATAGAGGGTTTCTTAATTTCTCTTGTTTTTTGTTTCTAAAATCTGTCTTGGTTATTTAGTGTTTGAGTATGAAATATACTAGTTGTTTTGAAACTGAATTCTAATTTTTCTTCTTTCTCATTCAGGTAATCTGGTCTGACCATTCTGTATCCTGTGTAACAAAAACACACCAGGAACTACAAGAATTTCTCTTAAAAGTAAGTATACAAAGGACTGTGTAATAAAGCTAGATAGCATGATGTTTTATTTCAAATTACAGTGGTAGATTGCACTTTCGATATGTAAGGTTGACCAGAAAGTCTGCTAATCTGTCAAGAATTATTCATGTATTCAGTTTCTAGATGAATATACACAAGTGTTAGTATTTCTTATGAAATATTAACCATGTTGTTATGACTGCTTAGGAAGCAATAAATTGTCTCTAGTGATATTATTTGAAACAAAAGGATTTCCAGAAATCCTTTTCTTCACCCTTGTGCATGGGCCAAATCTATTATTTTGATTCTGCTGGAGCAAGTTATGCTGACCACTCTATAATTTCATGAGACATGGTGTTTGTGCCGATTTTCAATAGTGGTTTTTAAAAATAACCTTTCAGGGGCATGTTGGGGCAGTTGGCAACAAGTTATGAGTTAAATGTGCACTATTGAGACCAGTTGGGAAGACGAAGAGAGAAACGGTATACTTCTGTTCATCCAATGTTTCCCCTCTCCTGAAAGTCAGTATAGGCTTAGGGATCTGTCCAATATTCTCTGTAGTAAAATGGATACAAATATTTCATTCAGTTTCTCTGCAGTTTTCTTACTGTCTTTGAACGTTTGTTTTACTCGGTCATCTAATGGCACAGCCATTCCTTTGCTGGTTTTCTGTTTCAAATATATTTTGTGTGTGTGTGTGTGTGCGCGGGGGCCATATTGTCATCTTACACCTCTTCTGACAGAATTCATGTTTGAATTCATGTTTTGCTCCTTTTTGTTTTTTCACTGGATCAGGCTTTCCATTTCTTCACATTAAGCCTTCTTAACAGCACCTCACCCACGCAGATCCATGAGCTTTGCCTGTCTAGCTGGCCCTGCACTTGAAATAAGTAGCATTTCTGAGAATGCTGTTGACAGTCCTGGAATTCAATCTGCTCCCTAGCAGCCAGATTTCTTCCAGAAGTGACTTCTGTGGGTGTATGTGTGTACACAGAAGTGACTGACTATATTTTTCAATGTCAGTGGTGCCAAAATGGAGCAGGTCTTCTGCTTACTATCTAGCAACTTACCTAGACAGCACATGACATTCATTATATTTGCATCAGTCTGGTAAGTTAGAAGGTGATTTGCATACCTGCCACAAATCCATTTATCCATTTTTCTAATGACTGAATTATCTACAACCAAAAGCAGTCCACCTTTCTAAAGAAGTTTCCTCGGTACAAGATGTAGGTTTATAATTCCAAAATTGGATTCCTCCTATAGAAGCATCTCTCTTATCCACAAAATGACATCCTTCTCCCCAAGACTGTTGTTGTTCTTGGTAGAAGAGGTGCTGTTAACTTGAGAGTGAGTCAAAGCTACCATATCTTGAAGGTGTTGTTTATAATCTCTGTGGCACCTGTAAACATTTCCAGTCACAACAGTTATAAACAGGAATGGACTTGTTTTATGAGAGTCAGGAGCTCATTGCACGATGGATAAAGCCAAGACTTATTCCCCAAAGGCAGACAGTCGTAAATGTGACAATACACGCACACACTCATACACACGCACACACAACAGGGACCACCAGACTTTCTAACTTAACAGACTGATGCAAATACAGTGAATGTCATGCACTGTCTAGATAAGTTGCTAGATAGTAAGCAGAAGACCTCCATTTTGGCACCACTGACATTGAAAAATATAGCCAGTCACTTCTGTGTACACACACACACACACACACACACCAGGAACAACCCTTTTTCCTGCTGGCTTTTTACCTTCATACTAGCTACTGTTGGTAACTTAGTTTTCTTCTTCTTTAGACAGTCCCTATATTACATTTTTTAAGAGTTTGGACCCTGGCTTCTTAACATAATCATTTAATTCACCTTGATATCTGGGGATCAAATGTCAAAACTCCCTGTTTCTGTTTGCCCTTCTGTTTGCTTACTCTCATCGTGACTTTTAACTGCATCTTCTCTTTCTAAAGAATGCTAAATGCTGGCTGGGTGGGTTTCATCTTTCACTGAATAAAGACGCCATATCCTATTGTAGAGAATAAAATTCAATTGACTGTACTACTATGCTTATTGTGATGGCTTCTTCACCTGAAAGGAATCATGCTGTGTTACTAGCATATACTGGTTAGTTTAAATGAAAATCATTCAAATCATTGTTGATCTGTTTATTTCTAGAATGAAGATGGGAGTTCTAATAGTGCCAATTAAATTTACAATTAAAACTGCTGGGTCATCTACCTATTTACTTAAGATACATGTTACTTTTTCTACCAATAATTAATACTGTGCCTTTCACCAGCTTCCAAAGGCTCTTTCTTCTGAAGCATTTGACAAGACTATTTTAGCAGCATTAAATCAGGGGTTACAGAAACAAGAAGAAAGGAGACATTCAGACTTTGAGCCTATGATAAGGTAAAACTTTTGAGCAATGAATATACAGTAGTTATTTTTACTGTGAGACATAATTTGTCTTGAATTTATCAATTCCTATATTAAAAGTTAAACTCACTACGCATACCTGTGGTCTTTCTGGCAATTGAGATAAATGGTTTCACATTCTTGAAACAGTGTCATTTCAGTGCTTACTATTGAACAGCTTTTAATGTTTTTATTGTAAGCTGCTTTGGTGAGCGTACTCTGAAAGATACAGTGGTGCTTAAAAGTTTGTGAACCCTTTTGAATTTTCAATATTTCTGCATAAATATGACCTAAAATGTGATCTGTTTTCCACACAAGTCCTAAAACTAGATAAAGAGAACCCAATTAAACAAATGAGTCAAAAACATTATACTTGTTCATTTATAAAGCTACATTTGTGTGTGGCAAAAGGATGTGAACCTCCAGGATTATCCGTTCATTTGAGTGAGAAATTAGAGTTAGGTGTTTCAATCAATGGGATGATAATCAGGATGATTGTGGGAAGTCCTGCCTTATTTAAAGAACAGAATTCTGGGTATTCACTATCACAGTCTGATCTTCAGATATGTGGAAGTATGTCATGGGTCAAAGCAGATTTGTGAGGACCTCAGAGAAACAGTTGTTGATGCTCACTAGGCTGGAAAAGGTTACAGAACCATTTCCAAAGCGTTTGGACTCCACCAGTCCTGTCAGGCAGATGTGTACAAATGGAGGCAATTCAACACCATTGTTACCCTCCCCAGGAGTGGTTGATCAACCAAGATCACACTAAGAGCAAGGGTTATAATTCTCTGGGTGGTCTCAAAGAACCCCAGGGTAATATCTGAGGAACCAAAGGCCTCTCTTGCATTGGCAAATGTTACTGTTCATGAGAACACTATCATGAGATCACTGAACAACCATGGTTTGCATGGCAGGGTTGCAAGGAGAAAACCACTATTCTCCAAAAAGAACATTGCCGCCCATTGTGATAAGCCAGAAGGCTATTGGAAGAAAGTTCTCTGGTAAATGAGACCAAAATAGAACTTTTTGCCTTGAATGAAAAGTGCTATGTTTAGTGAAAGGCAAACACTGCATTCCAGCATGAGAACTTTATCCCATCTGTGAAATGTGGTGCCTCTGGACCAGGATGACTTGTTATCATTTATGGAACTATGAATTCTGAATTGTACCAGCAAATTCTACAGGATAATGTCAGGTGATCTGTCTGAGAACTGAAGGTCAAGAGAAAGTGGGTCATACAGAAGAATTATGGCCCAAAGCACACAAGTCGTTCAACCACAGAATGGTTTAAGCAGAAGAAAGTTAATGTTTTGGAACGGCCAAGTCAAAGTTCTGACCTTAATCCTATAGAAATGTTGTGGAAGGACCTGAAGTGGGCAGTTTATGCAAGGAAGTCCACCAACATCCCTGAGTTGAAGCTGTTCTATAAGGAGGAGTGGGCTAAAATTCCTCCAAGCCGACATGCAGGACTGATCAACAGTTATCAGAAACGTTTAGTTGCAGTTGTTGCTGCTCAAGGGGGATACCAGTTACTGAAAGCAAAGGTTCACATACTTTTGCCATATAGAAATATGTAGCTTTGGATCATTTTCCTCAATAAATAAATGAACAAGTATTTTTTGACTAGTTTGTTTAATTGGGTTCTCTTTAGTTCCATTTGTTTATTTGTGATGGAGGTTTGATGCATAGTGGCAGTTCTCTTTGTTAAATTTTAAATGTGTTCCTTGGTGCAATTGATTTTTCTATATATGTTGTAGGCAACTTTTTGCAAATACTTCCCCAGCTTTCCTCCAGAATCAGAGAGTAAACAACTTCTTTCAGACTCTGTCTTCAGAAGATTTACACACTCATAGTAAGAAACTCATTTTTTTTATTCTGTTACAAACTTGTACAGAAGTTTCCAGTTTCTCAGCATACCTGATCCATGGGTCAATTAAGGTTACAAGGACTGAATATTACATCAAGTTGTTGATCAGATCATTCTTATCAGGTGTTCTTAGTATATTACATATAGTTACTGTTATGGGTGGCAACTTTTAATTGTATATGTTGAAGTTAGCTCATGCAACTAACCCTTTTCACTTTCTGCAACCCTCTGTACTTCAAAGCATCCTACTAGCATCACACTTCCGTTGGGTGCAGCATTTAGATTATACATACGTAGGCATAGGAAATAAAAACATGTGTTGAATTGTAACAGAGAAGGGAATTGTGTTGCCTGAAATGATTCAGAGATCTGCAGTGAAGTGGATTGGAAGAGGATGATTGGTTGCACAAACTCTTCCCATTTGCACAGCCATGAAAAACAACCCTAAACTTTATACTATTGTAATTGAAGAAAAATGCATATAGGCAAGATGCAGAAGTAGTTTAGGTAGTTTACTGGATGATGTGAATTATTTTTCCTAAACTGGATGCATTGTCAGCTTAAGCTACAAACTAAAGCATCTGTGAAGGCATCCAAAATATGTGTATATCAGCTTGAATGAAAACCAAGTGAATCAGTAAATTAGCATATATGAAATGAACACTAACATAATACATATATAATAATATCTCAGCTCCTTATTAGCTTTAGATGCTAATTTATTAGGAAAGCTCCACTCTGTAACAGCACTTAACTGACACTGTCTGATCTCAAAATGCTAAGCAGGGTTAGCCCTATAAGTACTTGAGTAGGATACCAGGAAGAAATAACAGTTCTGTAAGGTTGACTAGAAAGTTGAAAAAAATCCAGAAGATAATGCCAAATAACTTCTTGTACACAAGACTAGGTGGACATGTCCCTGAAGTTTACAGAAGTTTGGTGAACACTTTTTCTTCCTTTTTATTAGAAAAAATTCCACCATTATTGTTATTAAAGTACACTATTTTTTCATTGTAGCATTTTAGTATATATATTTCATTTTGTGGGTCTATGGATGCCATTTAGAAGTATCAAATACAGTCTTCCTATGACCATTGCATTGAACACTGCTAATAGCAGGCATTGATTTCTGCTAACAACAGCTGCTGGAATTCACTTGCCCTAACTTCTGATGTTCTGCAGGTTTTTGTAACTCCAGTTTGTTGTTCTACTTAAGCTTTTGAAATAATTATATTTTATTGTTCAATGGCTGTTACCTTTCAGATAACTTCCAGTCTTCCCTGAAGACATCTAAGATGCCAGAACACTTCAAGGAGGATAGCTCAGAAGCTTCAAGCCAAGAAGAAGGTAAGCATTTGTTCCAACATAAAGAATGAGAACTTCTTTCTGAGTTACATCTTGAGGTCTCTCAGTAATGTATTTTTGCTTTGGAGAGGTATAATAAATGACACTGGTGTAACTAGTTTGAGTTAGATTTCCCTTTCTTTTTTCATACCTTTTATTACCTGCTTCCAATTTCTATTGCTTGCTGCTACTTAAATTTTTTTCTGTGCTTTTCCTAGCATTACTTACACCAAAAGGGATTAGTGTGATGAATATGTGTGTATGTTTTAAGCAGAAGACCCTCAGGTCTGAAAATGATTAGAAAGTAAAAACCCAAAGAATACATAATTCATAGTTTTTAAACTGAATGTTGATTATACTGTGCCATCTGACTTGGATAGATCTAGTACTTCATTTCAGCCATATTGCGGTTCTGTGAGCAAGAAAGTTATACTTGCCTGAATAAATCTAGGTAATTGTAAAAGACGCTAGTTAGCAATTGGGTTGATTACTAAGTTGCTAAATGCATTACTATATAGTACTACTTGGGGTATTCCAGTCATGACAAAATACTAAAAACATAATTCTGTAATACTCTGTATAAAGGAATTTTTCTGGTACTGTATAATGAAACCAGTATACTGTAATATTTAACTAATATTGTAACACTTTATTTTCTATGTAGACATGATACAGCACCCTGTGATTCATAAGAAACATAATGGGAAATGTCTTGTTGCCAAGTAGGTGTTAAGTATATGCAGCATGTTTCCTTTTCATTTAAACTAATATTTGGTACTTGATTCATAAGAGGAATTTAAAGTTACTTTCACATCCTGCTTAACCAGGATAAGTTTGGGAGTTCTTAAAATGGGAGTTATTAGTATATAAATGATCTTATATTGAAATTTTCTTGAGGGTATACGGATTAAAAAGTTAGACATAATTGGAGAATCCTGTTTTGAAGTTCAGTTCATAATGTAGTCTTGGTAGTTACCAAATAATAGCTGTCCAGTTGAGCCCACAATAGAACATACTTAGTTTTCAGTACAATATGTTATTGAAACTAACAGATATTCCCAGTAGTATGCTTTAAAAGCAAGGAATTAAATCCATCATTTCATATCAGTTATAATTTTGATCCTAGGTATTTATTCCTTCCATAGAAATGTAAATTTTTATACTACTATGTGGTTATCCTGTCTAGCCCAGGAACCTTTCTGGATTTCATAATTAATATCAAAAATTGCCTACAATGTTACAGATGCAGCTAAATTTCTTGAATGGACATCTGATATTTCTGATTTATTCTGTTTAAAAAAACCTATCTTCTCAATTGAGTATTTTGCATTTGCAGAATATAAACTCAGATTGAGAATTAATTTCACTGAAAGTGCTATGAATTATACCCAGGGAATCTCTTACTGTAGGTATTATGCTTTAGTTGTTTCAAACAAGAAACCAATAGTTTGCCAGGTTTTTCTTCAGCTTTCAGTACATTTGTTTGGTATACATAAATTATATAAATAATAAAATAAAATATCCAATAATACTTTGGAACTGTGTGAGGCACATAAGGCCAATAACTCAGGCAGTTGGCTGTGGGAACCATATTTGACATCATAAACAGGCAGCACAGGAACTTTTTCTCACCCAGCACATGGAATATAATATGACTGCATATGGAACCAAACTGTTCATGTTGTAGGCAAGCAGAAAAACTCTGGTAACTTTATATTAATCATATAATTTATACTACACCATTCTACTCTGATAATCAAGGCACCTAACAAAATTTCAAAGGATGTAAAGTTAAAAAAAAAATAGAATCAAGACAGAGTACATTGATGCCAACTTTGTCTCCTGAAGGTAGTTTTGAAATGTCACCTTCCCAAAAACACTGAACTGCTGTTTATAGTCTCTGCATCACAGATAAGATAGGACAACTGCTGTAGCTGTGTTTCTTCAAATGGGCATCTGCATACATAGAATATCCCCCTTCCCCTGATATAGGTGTTTTCTTTTGAAAGGTGTTTCTTGTCCTGATACTTCATGGCTGTCTGTATTGGTTAGTAGGAATGCAGTGAAGCGACTATTCACAAGAGTGAGATAAGGGTGGGCTACCATCATAAAGCTCAGTTCAAGTTCGTTCTGAAATAATGGTCTGCACATGTCCAAACTTGTGTATGTGCAGTTAATTGCTCAAAGAAATATAGTTAAAGATAAGCAGCAATCCCTTTTCTAGAGGAAAGTATACTTAAGTCAGTAGTCCTTAAACTGACCCAATTACCCCTTTTCCCAGTCTTGAATAATGTCATTACCCCCACAAAAAATCAAAAAACAAAACACAAGCATCTTGGCAGCAGTAGTCCCAAGCTGGATCCTTGACTTAAACAATTGCAAATAGATCCATTACCCCAAGATATGCCCAAATTACCCCGAGTTTAAGAACACTGGTTTGGGTGGTTGAAAGGTCAGCAATGTTGTCAATTACAATCTTTTTTTTTTTAACAATAGCACTATTAATACAAGATGTTCTTCATTGGATGGTTTTGACATAACACATTCCGAATACAATGGTGTGGCAGACTGGAGAAGAAAAGGCTGGGCTCTTCAGCAGCACCCAGAACATTGTACAATACTTGATCAGGTATTACGTCTTTTTCATCCCAGGCAACCTATGCAAGAGCAAAACCTCATATAAAGAGGCATAAGGATTTCTGAGACTCATTGTTATGTTAGCTTTTTGCAGTAGAAATTTTTCTTCTCCTCTTTAAGGTGGGAAATTAATGCAGGTAATTTCCCACACTATTTTTTTATACCTGTAAGTTGAGTAGGAGATGTTCACAGGTCATCTCATAAGAGGAAGGAAATAAAAGGGACATAGGCTAATTGGAATGAAAGTAGGAGTATTTCAGTTGGGGGGTGGGTTTGCTGGAAAAGAGCAAGTTAACACATCTAAATTAATATGTAGATCTTTTTCTGCTGTTTGTTTGTTTACTTGGGCAGTGTTATTCCTTATCTGACACTGGGTGAGAGATAATTATGCCCCCCCAAAAGCCAGCATATCTAACTCTCATGTGGTTTGTGGATTGGATGGTGCCACTTTCTGCATGAAATTAGATTAGTATGGCTATCCTCCAGCGTTCTAAGCTAAATGATTCCTAGAATCTGCCAATTCACTGGTAATTATTTGAAGCAATAAAACCCTTTTTTATAGCTTTCTCTTGCATAGATCTGCAGTTTAACCAATAGGTTTACTATATACTGAAGTTGAATTCATGAATATCCAATGAGATTAAGTTGTAAACAGCCATATTGCTCTGAAAATATATGCCCAATTAATATAAATAAATACCTTTGGACAGCTGGGGCAGTATTAAGCATATGGCCTGGTGGTAACTCACATAGAAGCATATGATGGGAATTGCTGTTTTCATGAAAGTACTGATTACTGTTGAAATTTTCATAACTGTGTTTACTCTCAGATGGTGCCATACGGCTTGTCTTTCTGATGGAATGATTGAATTCAGGATTTCAAAATTGTAGCTGGGTTAGACATATTAAACAAACATAGTCACTCTTCCATTCTTACACAAACACACTATGGCTGGACTGCTTACCTCATACGGTGTATGAGACCTATAAAAACCTGTTACAAACCTCAGCCCTGAAAAATGACACCCAACTTTTGTTACTCAGAAGGGTGAATTTCAAAGACTGTACACAGAGAAGGTATTATGTGCCTTAAACAGCTCATTGCTTCATGTTGTATCTAAACCCCCTAATGCTGAAAGAGAAGGATGAAATCTTTTTCATTTATATAATGTAAAGTAGAGTTAGGTTTGCTGTGCATATCTACCAAAATGACTGTAGTTAATTCTTAGAAGGCTTATAGCTGCCTCTAAAGCAATTGCAAGTTGGCGACTGTTACACATTAGGGCAAGAAATACAACCAATATCATTACATTTTTACGTGAAATTGTACACTGATGGAAAACTTCTGATCTAGTTTTTTTTATCATCTAGCATATAGGAGAGAAAAGGACCTTGCCTGTAATAAACAAAAAGAAAGGAAAGCAGCAACCAGAAAAGTAGGTGTTAATTTCATTTTTAAAAGAAACAGTATTGTTTAAATGTTTTCCCCAAAATATGCCCATTCTCTGTGGAATCAATTATATTGCTGCCTGTTATTGAAAAATGGAATGTATGTAATTCAGACAAGTGTGGTTGATAATCTTGATCATTAGCAATATTAGACAGTTGAATGCATATATAGTATTAAGAACAGCATGTATAAAATTGATAAATATAACTTAGAATTAAAGTTGTAAGTAATAGGATATAAGTTTCTGAATAAACACAAGGGGGAGCTTGCTTCTGATAATTAGTTAATAGAAGTTTGACTGAAGAGCTAGTATTTTATAATACTTAATATTACCAATGGACAAATTGATGTCCCGTTTCAGGAATAACTAAATGATCTTACATCATTTTTCTTAATAATGAACAACTTGAGTTTTATGACTTAACATCGACATCTTGGGAATCATGGAACTACAATGGACGGGAATGGGGAATATAATTCAGGTGACCATTATATCTACTTCTGTGGCAAGAATCCCTTAGAAGAAATGGAGTAGTCCTCGTAGTCAATAAAAGAGTGGGAAGAGCAGTACTGGGGTACAACATCAGAAATGACAGAATGATCTCAGTTTGAATCCAAGGTAAACCATTCAGCATCACAGTAATCCAAGTCTGTGCCCCAACCACTGACGCCAAAGAAGCTGAAGTTGACCGGTTCTGTGAAGACCTGCAACACCTTCTAGAACTAACACCAAAAAAGGATGTCCTTTTCATCATAGGGGATTGGAATGCTAAAGAAGGAAGTCAAGAAATAACCAGAATAACAAGCAAGTCCAGCCTTGGAGTACAAAATGAAGCAGGGCAAAGGCTAATAGAGTTTTGTCAAGAGAACACGCTGAAAGTGTACACACAGTGAGAGTGAATAGCAGACTGTTCTCAAGGGAAAGTGAAGACAGAAAGCTGAAGGTTCAAATCAGCTGATTCAACATATAGGAAAATGCTAATATCTTCAAATTTAATACAAAAATAGTAACAGGAAGACAATTATTTACTTAATCTTTGAAATTTCCTTTGGAAGGAAAACGAAATCCAAAACTTAAAAAAAAAATTAAAAAGTAATCCCAAAAATAACATTAAGCACCAAGAGAACCAGCTTCTCCTTGCTGTAGAAAGCCTCTCTTGGGGTACATATATTTAAAAAAAAAAATTGATGATTTAGAAATGGGGTGGCCGGTCATAGTGTCCCTTTAAAGGCTATAGCATGGCTTGGAAATGGTGACATCCCTGCCTCCCAGGAGCTCTTACCGTTGACTGCAAAACACTGTTTGCAATCTCCTGGTTGCAAGCTACCATTCCAGAGGACAAATGGGATGATTCCAATTATTTTCCTTGATCTGGAGAACGGTTCTGGGCTTCAGGAAAGCCTGCCTGAGCCCAAAAAAAGCCGCTGCGCTATCAGCTCCACTCATTGAAACAGCAGGCACAGCTTCTCAGAAAGCCATTCCCACCGGAAGCCCAATATGCATCCAAATCTTGAAAGATAATTCTGGGGACCAACTAACATCATTACTTTGGGCATTGAAAGCCATTCAGTATATTATGCAATGGAATTTATTTTAGATTGGGATCAGAGATTGTGGCATTCATTTCCTCAGGATCTCACGCTGCTTGAATAGTTCATGATACCATTACCACAATTTTTTATCCAGATTCATAGACTTTTAGGCAGGAAAGTTTATGTAAATGTTTAGGTTGCTTGAAAAGAAAACATTTTGACATAAAGGTGCTAGGGAATGCTTAAAATGGTGCAGAACCCAGCTATTTTTTATTACAGCAGTATGATCTTTTAATATGATAAAGAGTTCCAACTATCCAGCATTAACAAAAAGAGATAGGGCTAGGATGGATGGGGTATATATTTGTGATATTTTGGAGTCTCTGGGCAGTTTTGCCATTGTTAAAAAGAGTTGGAGGGACATGTCTAGTCACAAACTGGGTATCATGCAGTTTTAGACATTCACAAGTTGATAGCAGATGTTTGGAATTCATGGTACCATGAAGAGAAGTTAATACCTATCCTCTTGATTAATGTTTTTATCCCTGCACAGAGATAAAATAAAGAGAACTGACTCCAGATTACCCATGAGAACTAACTGTGTAAGAGTTGCAGATGCTCATCACCTGCACCCGGGAACAGCAAAAGGTACAAAACACTCTTCAAGTACATTAGAGAATATTTTAATTTTTTTTTTCATTTATATAGTGGGCAATATACTTAGCAAATATGCAGCACAATACTACTTGTAGAATAGTAAGGTGAGATAGCAGTACATTTAGATATGCTGTTAGAGTTTAGTTCAATTCGCATGGATGCTATTACAGTATAATTCATCTTTGTGCAGTTCCCCATATGGATTCTGCACATTCATAGAGTCTACTTGGCATATCTGGCTGGGTGACTTTGGGCCAGTCACTCCCTCTCAACCCAACCCACCTCATAGGGTTGTTGTAGGGAAAAATAGGAGGAAGGAGGAGTATTGGGTATGTTTGCTGCCTTGAGTTATTTATAAAAATAATAAAGGTCTGATAAAAAATATCTGCAGAGCTGAAATCAAGGCACTGCTGCCCACAATCTTTCATTCAAGCAGGGGTCTTATAGTGTCTATGTGGGCTTTGGAAAGCAACACAAGTGCCAATTTTCTTTCTGACTACTATGAAAGCAGTAACTCAGAGAACTTGGAGGAGATCTTTTCCTATTGAACACTTCAACTCTATCTTATTTATTCATTAGGAGGACTTTTTTTTTCTTCTAGCTAAGAAGGCAACCCTATTTTTTTATTAGTGATTTCAACTGGTTGTGTACCCATGCCATAATGGGGACAGAAGTTGTTCAAAAAGTGCCATTAATGTCAAGATGATGGTAGATAGAGTTCTAATTTGTATGTTCATAACCTGTGCTTTAGTGAATATGACCAAGAAAAAGTAAACAAATGGACATAATTATTGCTCTGTGTAGAGCCTTGTTCTGAAATAGGGCTTTGATAACCACTACCATTACGATTACCATGAAGAAGCTCTGTTCACTACCTAGTTTATCCTCCAGTTTCTAGCCAACCACCTGTTTTCAAAAGAATAAGTAGAGATCCAAATTATTATTCTAATTTTGTAAAGATCACCTGAAATAGTAAACTGTATCAATCCTCTACAGGAATCTTGAGAATTAAGATCAAAAAATACTTATTTGAACTGCTGTATAATTCCTTCTGCCAGTTTCTTTTATTGTGAAACAAAGTTGACTAGGTTTTTTACAGGATTGATTTCCCACTCATTAGTCTCAAGGCTTCTCCTAAAGGAAGATTTATTTTCTTGTGCTTTCCCAAACTGTCTTGAATGTTGGCTGCCATAGATCTTCCTAAAATTGAGGATTGTACTTCTGTTATACATAGGATCGCCATGAGTCGTAAAGGACTCGATGGCAACTAACAACAACAAAAACTACCTAAGGAATGGTTGTTTCCATTGCCTGTTAGGACAGAAATGCTTCTTGAAAAAAATCTGCCGGACCATGCTTCCCAAAGTACATATTTGATGTATCTGCAAGAAATAATGTAGCATTTTGCAGAATTGTCATTTGAAACCTTTTCGCTTGCCAATACATGTAAGACTGCATATAGTCCATCAAAAAGTTTGCTTACCTGTAATATATGCTTTTCTCATGGTCAACTGCACAGTCATGCAATTTGTCGTTCTTTCCTGCTGCAACTATTTCATGTACTTGAAGAAAGGCATTGTGTCATAACTGGAAAGAAATTGAGTATAAAGCTCTTTTCATTTAAAAAACAAAAAGCCATGTGCAGATAACATTTCCTTTCAAGTGGGGGGAAAGTGTCTGCTCCTGGACTAGAGTTCTAGAATGTTCAGGCTCTGTGGATATATACAAATCATGAGTTAAAAAGCAATGATCTGAACTCTTACCAGGAACAGAATATACTGTGGGGTTCAGAATTTATTTGCAAGACCGAATTAAAGACTGCATATTATCAGAATTTTTTTTTCCTGAATAAAAGCCATTTATGTTATTTAAGAGTGCTTTTGAATTATGGGAATTGGAAAAGCATTTTTGTATGTTGAGTTTTGGCTGTCTGGGGTGAGGAAGTTAAAAAAAAAAATCTACTTGGCACATCTAGATTCCTTCAGTAAAAAGTAGGTTTTAGAATCTCACCCATGTTTTATATATTGTGACAGTAATTTTGTGCAGTCTAATGGCTTTTATCCTTTGATAATAGATTATATTTTTGTTTATCAGCTGCAACATGCAGAGAGTTGGTGCTTGGGTAGCAAGTAAAAGTGCAGAAAACCCCAAGTTAATTTGCATACTACTTAGTGGTGTTTAGCAGTAATCTTGCTGTTATGACATCTTTTCTAGATTCAAATTTAGACATTACAATTGGAAATGACACATGTGGAGAAACCTCTTCAGAGAGTTACAGTTCTCCTTCTAGTCCACGGCATGATGGAAGGGAAAGTTTTGAAAGTGAAGAAGAAAAAGACAGAGGTTGTATTTTTGTATTTAAAAATAAGAACATATAGAATCACTTAGTATGCTGCTTCTTTAATTTGGTTTTGTGTCCCCAAGTAACAGTCACCAGGAATAGACTTTAACAACTTCATTGATAAAAATTTATAGCATCCAGTTATATATAGTAAATTATAGATAAGAATGCAAGAATCTGAATTATTTTATACATAGGATGAGACTTACACATGAATCCTCCTTCCCTTTCCCTTGTCATTGGGGAAGCAGTAAGTTTTGATAAAACAAGACATATTTACCGAAGTTGCTGTAAATTGTAGCAAATATTGCAAAATGCCCAAATTTAATCTTGACTTTATCTGTGCGACTGTGTTCGGGGTGGCTTCAAAACGTTTTGTCCACAGAGCAAGAGGTTGCCATTCTGTATAGCTGCATCCTTTATATCTGCTTCTTAAATCAACAAATTTCTTCTCTTAATGTTGTCAAAAAAAAAGGGGTGAGGTAAACTTAAATTTATGAAATTATCATAGCCTTTGTCAAAGGTAGGCTTTTAGGTTTGTTAAAGAGATGCTTTATCTTTCCAGCATTATGTAATCATTTTTTAATTATCCAAAAACTTGCTTTTTTTTTTAACCATACATAACTAATTTATAGCTTTCCCACTGGGAAGTTTAATAATAAATTAAAGGTGGATAAGGCTACTAGTCAAGATGATATTCCTTCTAGTGATAGCATCAGAATGGCTTTCAGCATCAGCTACTATGGAATGTGAGTGGAATGATAATGATAATGTAGACAAATTATGCTTGTGGTCTACTGAGAAGCATGAGCTTTGCTATGATGAGAACAGACAGGCTTTTGGTGTAATACAGCCTAATTATTTTTAATATTATTACAGATGAAATTTGTCTATTCGTGATTTTCAAATTTGCAAAGGCAAATTTACACAAAAGTGGATTTGTACATGAACTAAGCCATATTTTTGTAAATAGTTTTAAATTAGCAAAAATTGGTGGGTTTCTACATCATATTAAGCTGTAAGCTAGCGGCATGGAAAATGTTTCAGAATTGAACAGCTCCATTTTAAGTTTGAAGAAGAACTTGGAAAAAAAGCAGTTTCAAGGCTGAAATGTTTCTAAATGGGTTGAAGCAGCCCATTATGAATACAAACCAGCTGATTCACACCTTGAACAACTGTTTTGGACTCAAAATGGGAGCATTTTTGAATTCAAAAATATTTAAGCTTGAAATATTTTGCACATAATCATTATAAACTACCTCATATTAAACTGTTCTCATTACCAAAAGAGAAATCAAGGAAGATGAATAGCCTGTTTTGGAATGCAGTTAGTAAACTTTTCTCAGCATTCAAAAGGTATCTCTTCCAGACGTCTTTTGAAGATGTTATTTCAAGTACACAATTTTCTTGTAGTTTTTCTCATACAATTCCTTTATTATAACGTATGTATTTGTCTTTTTTTTTTTTATTACCGCCCATCTTCCCCCAAAAGGAGGGACTCTGGGCGGTTTACAAAAACAATTAAAATACAGTATCAATATATAATATACAATAAGAGTAAAATATAATAAAATATAGTAAAATCCCGATGGCTAAAAGTTGTATTTCAGTCCATGAGTAAAAATCGTCCTAGGGCGCTAGCCACCCCCACAAATGGCTGTTCCCCATCCTGCTCCAGGCATGATGGCAAAACCAGATTTTTAACTTTTTGCGGAAATCCAGGAGCAAGTGGCTCGTCTCACCTCTGGGGGAAGGATGTTCCATAGGGTGGGAGCTACTGCAGAGAAGGCCCATTTCCTGGACCCTGTCAGATGGAATTCCTTTACGGATGGGGTCCATAGCATACCCTCTCTGCATGACCGGGTGGGACGGGTCGATGTAATGGGGATGAGACGGTCCCTCAGGTAACCTGGCCCCATGCCACGTAGGGCTTTAAAGGTAATAGCCAACACCTTGAATTGGACCCGGAAGCAGACGGAGCCAGTGCAGCTTGCGTAGCAAAGGTGTTACATGTGCCCGCCTTGGGGCACTTAAAATTGCCCACGCGGCTGCATTCTGGACCAGTTGTAGCTTCCAGATATTCTTCAAGGGTAGCCCCATGTAGAGTGCATTGCAGTAGTCTATATGGGAGATAACCAGGGTATGAGTGACTGTTTGAAGGACCTCTTGATCCAGGAAAGGGCGTAAGTGGTGCACAACACGAAGATGAGCAAAAGGCCCTCCTGGCCACAACTGTCACCTGCTCTTCGAGCAGGAGCCATGAGTCCACGAGGACCCCCAGATTATACATAGGGTCTGTCTGGGGCAGTGCCACCCCATCCAGAACTAAAGATGACAATTTCCCGGATACCAAGGAGCCATTAATCCACAGCCACTCCATCTTATCAGGATTCAGCCAAAGCCTGTTGTTCCCCATCCAGGCCCCCAGGCACCTGGAGAGGGTGATCACAGCATCACTTACTTCACCCGGGATGGAGATGTATAACTGAGTATCATCAGCGTACTGATGATACCTCATCCCACGGTGACGGATGATCTCGCCCAGCGGTTTCATGTAGATGTATTGTCTTCCTCTAGAAAGTAATAGTAGTTTGAAATACCAGGCTTATTGATCAGTGTAAATGACAACTTCTAATATATTGATGCAGGCTTTCACAAGTTTTTATTTTTTTTTATTACTGACAACTTCAAATGTTTCTGTTTTAATTACTACAGAATAGTTTTTGTAATTTTAGAAGTAATGTTTTTGCCTAGGGAAAATTGTTTTTCTAGAAACTTGAATATCCTGTTTAATGCCTTTTTCACAGACACAGACAGCAATTCTGAAGATTCTGGGAACCAAAATGTGATGAGGTTTACTGAATATGGTGCTACGGACCTCCATAAGGCACCTACACAGATTTCAGTGACATCAAACAATAAAAATACTGTGGAGGATCCTCTGAGTTCACAATTTCAACACATTTCATTTATGCCTGCCCTGCACTGTGTTGTGCTCAATAGTGCACAGAAGCCTGAAACAGTAGTGCCACCACCTATATCTGCTGATGGAAAAACTTTGGGAATGGTAGTTACAAATTCAGCTCCTGTTGGAATGGGATCTTCTGTTGAATCTGAGAAACACATTGAACTTCTGTCTTCCCCTTTGCCAGCCACATTTTTCCCACCTACAGTCCAGCCTGGTAGCCCTGCGTTGCAGTTAGCAATACACAGAATGAAAATATCTTCTCCACAGGCATCATCTGAAAATTGTGCAGTTAATGGACCACAACAAACTGGAAGCTTAAATATTGGATCACCAAATACTGCCTTTATTCCAGTCCACAGCCCAGGTAATTTTACAGGATCTACAGTTCCTACTACAGATCCAGTCTCAAAACCTGTGTCACATGTGATGGGCTTAAATCATATGGTGCCTCATGTTGATGGAAACACAGGTGTGATCCCTCAGCCTCCTAATCTAAAAGTAGTTGTTCCTGCAGCTGGGCTCTCCACAGCACTTCCACCAGCTCCTTTTACTGTACCAGTAACTCTTCATGCTACCAGCGTTTTGCCTAATCAAAGTACAACTGTGCTGAACACTGTGGCATCAACGCCACCATCTCCAACAACAGGTCTTTGTGTTGGTCAAGTGCAGCCCACTATTCCTCCTGCAATACCTACCCACACTCCAGGTCCTGCACCTAGTCCAAGCCCTGCTTTAACACACAGCACTGCACAGAGTGACAGTACATCCTATATTAGTGCTGTTGGGAATAGTAATGCAAATGGGACGCTGCTGTCCCCACAGCAGCTGGGATCTGGGCCTTGTGGCTCTTGTGGTCGCAGGTGTAGCTGTGGCACCAATGGAAATCTTCAGATTAACAGTTACTATTATCCTAATCCACTTCAAGGACAAGTCTACAGAGTTTCACCTTTCTTCCATCTGCCATTTTGCAATGGTAGCTACCTCAGCCAAGGACATCAGACCAATGGAACACAAATTCCTTATTTCTTCTCTCGGGGCCCATATTCAATGCATGACCCTGTAATGGGGAGCCAAATCAACTATGGTATGCAGCAAATGGCAGGATATCGGGGGTTTTATCCTGTGTATCAAGCTTCAAATGTAGTTGCCAATTCTAATGGATCAGGTCCCAAGAAGAATGGGAATGTGTCCTGTTATAATTGTGGTGTTAGTGGGCACTATGCACAGGATTGTAAGCAGTCATCTATGGAGGCCAGTCAACAAGGTAATCATAACACCCAACACAGTTGCTTCTGAGTCCACATAGTTTTGGTTATTGACCATGTCATTCTCATTCTGCTATCTATGGTTTGTATGTCTGTGTGTGCATGTATGATTGACTGTTACAGAGGTGGGCAGCCTGCAGCCTCCAACCACATTGCTGAAAATTCAACAGAAAAGTTTGACAACTGAAGATCTACTTTCTGCTGTTTTAAGGGTTATTTTGATGTTTTAAGCCTTAGAATAGGCATAAGACATCAAGATACCCAAATGTACCCCTCAAAAAAGTGAAAAATTGCCGAGGAGAAACCTGGCAAATTGTGTCTGCCGCATGGCCTTTATCACTGAAAATAAACAGTGTAATCTCTAGGCACATAAAGTCTGGTGGCTGGAGTATAAAATCACTATGAACTCCTATGTCTTGGGTCCAAGTAATTATTTGAAATAGGTTCAGTAGTTACATTGTCATAATAATATATTGGAATTCATGGATAGCTAAGCACCATTTGAGTTAACCAATTCACTGATTACCATAATGGAAAGCAAACTAAAACTTAATGCATTTGCCTAGATGCTAGCATTTATGTTGCCAAAATTTCATAGGTACGTTCAGAACAGTCAGGCAAAAATATCCTAGCTTTTAAAAGTTAATTCACACATTCTTTATATGTTATAAGCTTATTTTTTTTTAAAAAAAGAACACTATTTTTATATTAATGCATAGGTAGATTTTGTTCTTTCTTCCCTGCAAATGTGACTGATCAGAGATATTTTCAGAAAAAAAGTATCTTAGATGCATAAGTTTGAATAAAACCATTAAAAGCAAGGAGTGTTATCAGTTTTATACCTTAATTCTTTACATTTGTAATTGCAAAGTATATCCATTTTCAGCTTTATTTCATTTTTATTATTATTTTGTATCTGTTGATACTTGACCACTAAAGACCAATTCTATAAGCTGATACTTGGAAGGTATAGTTGCTACAATAGCTCCCATTGCACAGTTAAATCCATCCAAGATTCTGAGGTTATTATGATAAGTTTGTTTGGATGTAATGCTGGGTCAAGATAGCTTTCCCTCTTATGACCACATTTGTGCACCATAATGTTGGCCACAAGTAGTTCAGGAGTTTTTGCTTGGTGAATCACTTGAACACAGATGCAAGTTAATTTTCACCTATAGTTGTGGGAATGCATATCTTTCAAACAATAGCTGATGAAACTGCCTGACTTCCATGATACATCATTAATCTTAACACAAAGGTTAGGCGGCATGTTAAACCGACTAATCTAAAACATAATTGGAAATTTCAGTCTTCCCGGAAGCTACATGATAGGATGGGAAAGAGAAGCACTTGAGCCAGAGAACACTATATGCTAAGTTTATTCTCAAAGCTAAACCATGGTTTGGTGTTATGTTTGAATGTAGCCACTGGGTGTTTATTTGTTCAGGAGAAACTTTTAAAGATTTTCCTTTAAAAATAAACTGATTTCTATATAGTTTATATACATGTGGAAGCTTCTTTGGGATAATAGCATAGCATTTTTGGAAGAGGGTATTCACCTTGGGTTTTTGTAGTTTTTCTCATAACTTTATGAAGTGTAAGCAGTGACTTAGTAAGTTCTTTTTCCTATTCTAGGCACTTACAGATTGAGATATGCACCTCCCCCACCCCCTTCTAATGATACGTTGGATTCTGCTGACTGAAACCAAGTAAACATTGCCTACATACCAAAATGAAGTTTGAGAAATCTGGGAAATTCTTTGGATTTGAGAGATTCTTTGTGTGCGTTTATGTTCTGTTGCATTTTTTTCATTGCTTGTGAACATCTGTTCTAATAGAAAAGAAGAAAGCAATTTTGCTCCTGGTCTGACTTGCATAAAGCATGTTGCTATCTCAGCCAATCATTCATTTGAATTAATTGATGTTTGCACTGAAGACTTGAGAGATGCAATGTTTACTGCATTTTTAAAAAGGTCATTTAATCTCCAGCTACACTGGTGAAGAGCCATTTGGTTAAAAGGAGAAACTGGCTTATGATCCCAAGTCATGTTTCCCTTCCCTTCTCTTGTCTTAATGCTGCTATTCTTCTCTCCCATCTTTGCTGAGTGTACCTGTATCCATGGGACTGGGTAGATAATCAGCTCATTCATTCTAGTAAATCCTACATTTGTGAATTGATGGGGGTATTGCTTGCTCTTCTTGAGAGATGACCATTCAAAAAAATATATAGTTCTTATGTGCCTGAATGCTAAAATTGGGTGGGGAGGATTTAAAATGATATGAACTTTAAAATTTCTGAAATAGAAATACATCAAACGATTTCACTTCTGTTTTCAGTTCTTTTTAAAACCTGTTAGATTCAGAGTAAAAAATTAAAATGAATGCCTTAGCTTATGTCTGCATTTGTAATGGAAATTGACAGCAGGTATCTTAAACATTCAACCTTGTCAGTATAAAAGATACACAAACAGTTTTTAACATTACCCTCTTAAAGTTACTACAGTGTTGTACTTAGAATGTAAATGGTATAGCATTTTGGACAAAAACCTGTGTGTATTCTAAAAATTTGTTGAATATTTGTATACTAGAAAAAGTCTACCAAATAGCGATGTCACTTTCTTATGACAATTTACCACTGTGCGATCACAATATAATGTGAAAAATTCCAATGAGTGTGAAAATTGATCATGTTAGTGTCATATTGCTAAGTTTATTGCTGCTGTATTTTATTTCTCAAAGCCAACTTGTACTAAATTGCACTGAGTTTATCTGGAAGAAAACTTTTGACTGTTGAAATCAACACTGAACTACCACCATATGTGTATCCCCATGTATCACAATTCATTAAAATGTAGATTTTACTTTTTAAAATTAGATATGCAGCAGATGGATACCAGTCAGAACATTTTGATTCATTCTAATTGCTAAACAAACTTGAAAAACTTGATTTATTACATTTATTCATAGATAGCATTTATATTTATAGCACCAATATATTTTGAAAGTAAGGGATAAAGGGGTAGAAGAGAGCTTTAATTTAAAAGAAATTAGTATAGGAAATTATTTTGGTTAAAAATTATTTGCGCTGGGTATGTTGGACCATATTTAAATAAAATAACTGCTTCTGAGTTCAATACAGGTATAAAGCACCAGTGGACTTGCATTCTCAATTATCTGCCAGTTTACTTTACGGAACTTAAATTGTGATTTAAGATACTGTACTGTAAATAGGAAGTATGTTGCCTTCCTCTTTATTTGTATGTTTACCATATACTTTGATATTTGAAATGTTATGTACTGGAAAGGTCACTTATATTTCTAGAACAGATTGGATTTTATGCAGCATTTTTCCTTGAATTAACAGCAATAAAAACAGAAAAAAATCGTATTTTGAAATAATGCATTATTTATGACCATGAGAAATTGTGTTGGTTTACCTATTTCATGGTTTGGTCTGGCGAGTTCATTTTAGCTTGCTCCAAAGATATCTAACTTGGATGGAAGTTTCTTGAATGTTTTAGGGGTGCACAGGAAGAAATAACTTCATAATCAAATTTTCCACTGCCTCAGATCATTTCCAGAAACAAGTGTTCGGCTCTGAATGTGTAAGGAAAACAGGCAATGCTGGGAGACTTATGGGGTCTCATGCCCCATGTACAGGTTACAAAGGTTTGTGCTATAACAATGTTCTTACACCACTCTTTCTCAAATAATTTTGCTATATTGCAAAGATGGGCACCACATGACTTTTTAAATAATAAATGAGTAGGTAATACAAATCTAATGTTAAAAACTTTTGTGAATTTTAGATTGTGAAAAAGGAAGCATGAGTGTGTAAGGAAGGGTTCATCCATGCATTGCAATATCATGTATTACCATATCATCTTACCTGCTGCTTTCATATGTACTGTTTGCAATAAATGTGACCAACATTGAGCCACGATTTGCAGTTGGGGGGCAATAACAGGATGAAAAAAAGGTTATCATGAGAAAACATGAACTTCTGGTAACATTCAGAGGCAAAGAGGCAATAATTCAGACCAGCTGAAAAGGGTGTATACTCTTTTGCAGAACACTATAATAATCTATATAAGCTTATTTTTCTTCCACAGATCAAGAATACACTGATGTGAATTCTAATTTCTGTGGGTCATGGGGAATTCCTACAAAATAGAGGTTATTGCTATATAATCAAGATAAAACATTTACTTGTACAAGAATTGAAGCCTCTGGACTGAGCAGGCAGTGTCTTTCTCTCACAATTGACTAATCAGTACAGACATCAAGGAAGGTGGATAATGCTTTCAGGAACCTGAGTCTTGACCTGTCCTCCCTCATAGGGAGGAAAGTCAGTGATAAACACAATGAAATTAGAGTGTATTTTGTTCTAGGGCTGATGCTATTTTGGATTAATATACTAAATATTCTCTGGATCGTTTAAATAAGTTGTTATATAGTAGCAAGACGGTGATTGTGTTCTGGTAGACAAGACTAAACCTGCTTGTGTTTTGATGGTTACAGTATTAACTGTAAAATTGCCTGAAAACTGATACGGATTAAGTTGCAAATATACTCTGAAGTAACATTTCAACACCTTGTTTTTATGGCTTAAAACGTGTTTCTTAAACTCAGGACCCTTTCCCATGTTTAAAAATTATGGAGGACCCCAAAAGAGCTTTTGTTTGATTTGTATGGGTTATTGTGTTTGTTTGGGTTATATTTATTGATCTTTACCATATTAAAAATCAAAATTGATGAATTTGCTGCTGCTAAGACAACAGACATGCTAGCTTAAAATTCTGTGTGTATATATTCTTTCCTAATGATTCTTTGATAATATATTGTACTGCAAAGGTCATAGTAGAACTTGAACTTGAAACATGTTTGGGAAGAGTTACAGCCTAGTGGAAAAAGCACATGCTTTGCAAGAAAAGGGACCTTGGAATTCCACCTCTGTCAACTTCAGGTAGGGCTGGGGCATTCTCTGATGTGATTCCCTGGACACTTGCTGTCAATCTACGTAGTATAAGACATCATATAGTCCAGCAGGTTATCCCAGCAAAGTATAATATTCCATTTATGGGTCATAGTTCTTTAAAAGCAGTGCAGCAATGATAGTTGTGCAATCTATTCATGCCACAATTGGATAGGTTTCAGTGTTGACTATGACTAAAACTCTTCAGAAAGAAATCGATCAGTGGAAGAAGACAAACCAATGGTCCAGCACCTTATAAGGCAGTTTCCTATATTCCAGTTTGTCTCTGCATGGCAAGTCATTAACAAAATGATGTAGATATGTGTTACAGCTAATATCTCTAGTGGAAATTAGATGACCACTTTTATTTTCTAGATTTACTCTGTGCCTCTGATAACTCTAATCTGCAGAGGTTAAACTAGGGTTTCCTGTCATGTCATCCTAAGCTGTACAGTTTCAACTGTTAAACCGTGTGTTTTATGGGCAACTATAAGCAGTACCCTGCATGGAAGCAGGGCTTGGATCACAAGGTTGATCCTGTTGAAAGTATGCCCTGAGTGCATTTCCATGTACTCCTGATAGCAAAGAAGCAAAATGAACTGTCACCCATTCTATATTCCCCTTGTGCTCCCTGATTATCTGCTCTAGAAGGTTGAGATTTCCTCCTAACAACCCTTCACCCACAGTGATGAGATGTAAAGGAGTAAAGCTATCTTGGAGCAATACCTTCACTGCTGTGTCATCTTTCAGCAGGATGACTGACTAGATTTTTTTCCTATAGCAGAGTCCATTTATGACAACTCTTATTCATGCCTTTACTTGGTTGTCACCATCTGAGGCCACCTATGAATATCACCCTCACTTTTTTCCAACCAAACCTTCTCCATCCCTGATGCCACTTGCTTTCTTCAGGCAACTCAGTACTCCTTCAGGAACAGGTTATAGGCAGCCTATCTACTGATCGCCATTGCCAGGAGAGCTTCCCCATCTGACTCCACGAAATACCTTTCATATGGCTGTCCAAGCAGCTTGCTCAAATTTATTGGCTCCTTCACTGTTTTGATCCTATTTAATATAGTTACCTTCCACTTCCTGCTTCCTACCATCCTAAAGATCCACCTGGTTTTTCATCATTCCATATTGATCCTGGAGCAACCACCCAGCCCCTTGTGTATCTCTGTTCCACTACACTTCCTATCTCTGAGGATGGTTGGGAGGAATTTAAAATAGACTCCATTCTGGACTCTCAATGCAGGATGTGCAGGTTGAAATATTTGATGTATTGAAAAAGCTAGTGGGATGCTGATCATTCCTGGAACATTGCATTGTATGTACCCCGCTTCCTCTGTAATTTCCAACTGCAGTACCTCTATAATCCCCAGCCACCTGGTCTGACTGGTCATGTGAGGCCACTGCCATTGTCAGTGATTTTGACTCTGGTGGTAGAAAACCTTGGGCAGGCCAGCCAAATAAAAGAGTGAAGGACATGACTACATGGTTGCTCTGAGGGTTTGTTTCTCAGAAAGCCCTCAACTCTGAATGAGAAAGACGATTCCTCAGAAGTGTCTGGCCCACTGTGTCTCCTACAAAGGAATTAGATTTATTAGTGTATATTTATGGATTGGAAAGTAATTCTTCTATAGCACACTGTGGTGATGACTAAACCATAGTGTTAATTTTTCTATCCACACAGGAATCATTGGAAGTAAAGGTCTTGCTTATTAAGCCCAAAGCTAGACACCATCTTGACTTCACAGTGCTCTTTACAGAGAATGCAGATGATGACCTTGGTAAACTCTTGCAATCCATATCTTGCACTTTTTTCCAGAATGTGTTTGTCTTTAAATCAAATACACAGTTGGCTTACTCACCACTTCCCCTTTAGGTGTATTGGGATTACAGTTCCTAGAGCTACCAACTGCCCTGCCCCTATGTTTTGAGAATGTACTCTTCCATTTTTTTAAAATTTCTCTATCAGCAAACAGTCATCCGCAGGCAAGCAGGGAATAATTTATTAATTTAGGATCAGGTCAAAAGAGCTTACAGGCACAATGGATTTACAGCAAGATTTAGTGACAAAGCACCAAGATGACCACCAAGGGTTGCAGCTGCTCCACTTAAAGTTTTGTGAAAACTTGCACAGTCTTTTTGAAAATGTCAAACCTTCCATGGGAATGGTGAAATCTTGTGAAGTCTCATTAAACTCTCCTGACACTGGAAGTTCAACTGAAAGACTTCAAAATTTTGAGAGAATTTCTGGAAACTTCATGACTTTATGGTGATTTTCTTTGGCACCCAGAGCCAGAAAAAGATGCTGATTTCAGAAGTTGCTGTAAAACAAAAAGGAGGAACTAGTGATCAAAGAGGAAAAGCAAAATGTTTATTGTAACAGACTTCCTCCTGAGTAAGCACTGTAGGATCTTGCTCACTGAGCTAGTGTTGTCAGATTTTTATCTAGTAAGTATGAAGAGCCTCCTTTTCAGTTCCAGTTGTAGCTAATTGCATAAAAGCAATTACTTGACAGTGCTAAGAGTCCCAGAATATGTAAGCATCCCAGCTCCAGAAATGTGGCAAGACTGACCAGTTCAGAAATTCAGAGATGCTAGTGAGTGAGAAGATAAGTTCCACCCAGAGGCACAATAGTAGTTATATGCCAACTATGCTAAACTGGTACTTGGTAAATGGCCAACGATAGCAGACCTAGGTTCCTTAATGGGGAGTTAGTGAGTGGATGTTTCTATGCTTCAAAGGAAGTAAACTCTGCAGTTTCTCAGGCATCAGAAAAGCAGCTCTCATCTCAAGCAACTGAAGTGCAGAAATCGGTACTCGTAAGAAACTGGTGCAATTACGGTGGCTGGGTTCCACTAAAAACAAGTGCATCTGAAACATGATATATAGATTTTTCTTACCTGCTCCTGCATGCTCTAGGCTGTAGAGCAGTGTAAGAAATCTTTCGTGCAATTGGGGTCTCCCCTTTCAAATTATATATTTTGTTCATTGGGGCTGGAGCATGTAGAATAATGGAGATTCAGCTTCCCCTCTTTTTAACTTTGGGGGAAAATTCAGGAAAATTGCCTTACAATGCTTAAGCAATCTATCACCAAATTTCAGCATTGTGACTGGGGGAGGGACACTGCCATCAACACCCTTGACTAAAAAGCATGATGTACAGCTTCTCTTTTAAATAATAGTATTTTTCCCCCAGAGAAGCAGTTACACTGTTATCTCCAGATTGCCTTAGATCAAAATAGCTCAAGAGATACTTTCTCTTACAGGTCCTTTATTATAATTGGCAAAGAAACTGCTCAGAACCCCTTGAAGTTAAATAAGCAGTTCCAAGGCCGCTGTTTTTTCTATAGTTGCATTCATTGTGGTGAGCCCTTCTCCAGAAAGCAACCTTCATGTCGTGGAAGAATTGCTGCATTTACTGCTACTTAACGAATAATCTCATCTTGCTATTCTGTTCAGTAGTGTGTTTTAATCATTTTACTTGGATTTTATTATGCAAACTTTTAATTGACATAAAACACTTTGAGAGCTAACTTTTCTAAAGGTAAAATAATTGCAAATGGAACAAAGCATCTTGAAGAGGTAGATAAACAGCTTTAATAAAACAATAAATAAATTATGGTCACTGACCAGAATAGTATGCAGTTTTAGAATAAGGTTTACAGAGCTCAGAGAGAGGCACAATTAAATAAGGAAAAAAAAAAAACGTAGCAATAAAATGGAAGTACTAGAATGCTGAAAGATTAACTACTTAACGCTTTAATAATTTATATAGAACTACTATATAAATTTAGCATGGAGGAAATTACTGATTGCCTAAAATTCAAAACTTATTAGAACTAATGCACAAATTAGACACTATAGGATTTGGGTTAAATAAAGACTGAAAATAATTAACTCATTATAGATAGTAATTAGATTCACACATTGTTTTAGGTCACTGTTTGTTTGACTGTGTCTTGCTGTGTAAGCCACAACTGGCCAAGTTCAAATAATATGCAAAGCCATAAATCATGGTTTAGAAACTGCAATGGCTGAGTTCATAAAACACGCTAAGCCAAAATAAACACGGATCACTATGTTTTAGCATTCTGTGTGAACCCAGCCAATAATTGTGCATTATTAGACATATACTGAAATTATTCATCTTGCTTTCTCAGTTATCTTTAAAATGTGTCTCATTCATATAGAGTCATTAATGTATCTGGATCTTGTGCAATTTATTCCTTCTGACCCTTTTTTTCCTTTGGTTTTTATTTTTACTTCACTTCGTAATGACATTTCTCCTCACTGGCTTCTATCTACATGCAACACATAAAAAAGGATGCGGGCTTCAATTTTGCAGTTGCAACCACCATCTTGACTTTATCACCCCTCACCTCTGTGGATGCCCATGTACCTGGCCCTCAAAAGCTTATGCCATAAAATGTTAAACTTTAAGGTGTCAGAAGAATCTTCTTTACTTTTACAAAATGAAGATTGCTGAATCGTATTGCTAAATCAAAGGCCTTGCTTTATCTGACTGATACAGGTAGGCCTCATATAGTCAATGCAACTGGTTCCAATGACTTGGTTACTAAGCAAAATGGTTGCTAAGTGAACACTCGACCGAGAGAGAGAGAGACCGCAAAAATCACTGCTTGCTGCTGTCTCATTTAGATAAAGTTGTCTCTTACAATGTCCTGTGCCTGAACCGTTTTTCCCCCCTTTTTGTCCCTCCTCACAGGGTAGAGAGATTGCTTAAACAAGCTGTCCCTTCCTGAACTGTTTTTCTCCGCAGCAAAACACTCCTAAAAAGTGCTAACCACATTTTAACAAGCTCAGCATTGTGATATTAGTTGATTAGAACCCTCCTCCCCCAACCACAGCTGCTGCCTGAAACTGACCAGACCTTAAATAGTTTTACCCTGAAGGCTTTTGTTGTCATAAATGTGCACATTAGTCAGAAAATGAACTTTTTATTACCATTGTATTTGTGAATGGTTGCTATCCAAGGCCATTGCTAAACGAGGACTACCTGTATCTGTTATTTTCATCCCTAACATTCCAGATCAGAATTTTCTTGGATGTGTTCTTATCTAGTTCTTTTAAAGCTGCATTTTTATTATGCATTTCTGCAGTAGCCCATTTATAGCATAAATACTTGTTTCCTTCTTTAATATGCATTGTTTGCCTCTTGTCAGTAACTAGAAAGAGACATATAGGCATCTTTCAATTCATGCCCTAGGCTTCCTGCTTTCTTTGGAAGAAGAAAAAATATTAGTATGTTGATTTATCTTACTCAAAACCAACCGTTTTCTGTTTCCAGTGTCTCCAAAGCAGTTTAGCACATTTTGAAAAACCCGAGGGGGCTGACACAGTGGTTATACAAGGAAAGAAATTTTACAACAAGCTTTCCTTAAAACAAGAGAAAAGTCAAATAGATTAAACCTCCCAAAGGTTTTCATGTATTTTAGGGGGAGAGGGGAGAGTGAGACCAGGAAGGGGAAGGAAAAAAAAGATACACCCATCCCAAATATCAAAAGTTTTTTGGGGGGGGGAAATGGTAAAGAAGTCAGATCATCTGGTGACATCAATGCCACCATCACAACCCTTATCAGTGAAAAAAAATACAGATTAAAAAAGTATTTGGCTGCAATATGATGGCTCATCCTTGCCTTAGATTAGAAATTTTCGAACTTTTTGAAGCTGTAGAACCTGCTTAAAAGAAAAAGCAATCCCAGAATGCCTAATCAAGAAGCAAAACTCTAGAGCAGTGTTTCTCAACCTTAGCAACTTTAAAATGTCTGGACTTCAACTCCCAGAATTTCCCAGCCAGCATGGGAAATCCTAGGATTCCACAAAATTCTGTTGGAAAATCCTGCCTTAGATAATCCCCATACAACCTCAGTTCCCCCTTTGGCACTGTGGGAGAATAACACTGATTTTAAACCCTGCTGTTCTCTGCATAGGGCCCAAGTTTGCTTTCTACTTCATTCAACAGAATTTTGGAACTATGGGAAAGATATGTTCCAGTCAGACATAACAAGTAGGTTTATTTGTGTTTCCTCTGGCTTCTCCTCAAAAGAAAAAGTACTTTGCTTTGGAGGGCTAAATGCATAGATGTAATCACCATTACAAAACAGTCCTTTTAAAAAGGAAGAATTAGGATATTCAAAACAGTTTGAGAGGTGGAGCTTAACCCTTTTCCTCACCTGCCATTTCTCCACACCAAAAGTCCTTTTTTGTCCTCCCTTCCCTCTCCAGTGGGTTCTAAGTTCCTGGTAACGTGTGTGTGTGTGTTCGTGTGTGTGTGTGTGTGTGTTCAAGTCAGTCTTGACTCCTAGGAACTGCCTGGACAAGTCCCTGCAGTTTTCTTGGATTTTTCTAAAGTGGTTTGCCATTGCTGGGTTCCTAGGGCTAAGAGAGAGAGACTGGCCTAAGGTCACCCAGCTGTCTTGGTGCCCAAGGCAGGACTAGTATTCACGGTCTCTCAGTTTCTTAACCACTACACCAGACTGAGTCTCTTGGTAATATATGACCAAAGGCGTATCTACACTTACCATTTAAGCTGCTTCTATCCTGTGGTCAGGTGATAGCTTAACTTTAAAGCAGTTTAAGCAAAACAGGTCCAGACTAAAATGGATTGGCAAGAGCTTGTTAAACATGCAGCTACTGGACTATAAGCTATTGCAGAAGCTGATTGGATAACTTCTCCACTCCAGTTCCTGCCCACGCATATCAATTAACCTTCTCTCCCTCCCTGTGGATAGCAGGGTATGCTTCTGGGGTTTTTTTTCCCTTTACTTTGCTTACTCCCCCCCACCATGGGCTGCTCATTTCTGCATTTCATGAGAGGTAGATTCCATTCTATATTTTAAATAACTTTCTGAAAGAATTGCTGAAATTGTTTTTGCATTCCACTGAATGCCTCCAGAGCCACGTCAAGAGTTCAAGATTGTGAATTGATCATCAAGAAAAATGGTGCTTCAATGCTGGGACAACCTTGGCGGACGATGAGTGGCAGTCCTTGGCAACGGAGTGGCAGCCAATCATCTGCTGTGTTTAGTGGCCACCAATAGAAGCACCTATTGGAAATGGATTGGAGTGCCCAAGGCAACACTGGGAGAAGCGTATGCTTTGGAAGTGGTGCAAAAAAACATGCACGGAAGTTGCTTTGAGGGTTAGTGGAAAATCACCAGAGGATGATATCAGGTGATTCTGCCCTTCAGAAATTGTTGCTGTCTAGTTCTCATGATGGGATGAGCAATAAATTCAGACATGTCATTAGTGAGTAGAATGTTTATATAATGAAAACTGAAGACTCTATTTTAGTGTCCTCGGTACAGTCCCTAATAGGTTTCTGCAATCACTTTGATAGAATAAACAGTAGGTGATTTGATGAGGTAGGTGAACAAAGGAATGTTTTTAAGATGGAAGGGGGAATGATGAGATGTGCCTGTTGTTTAAGACAGTCAGCTTGCACAGCTTGAGCAGGATATGTGGCCTTTCTTTGCCAGAATTTTCTCCTGAACACCTGTGTCAGTTTGTACAGAATCAGCGCCATGTTTGTGGCCCAGTCTGTTATAAGATACATACACGAAGTGTTTCACTAGTTCTCTCTCACTCTTAGGCTGTGTACCTTCTCTGTGTACATGCATGACTTTCCCTCTTTTCTCCCACACAGGCACTTTCAGAGAGATTGGTGACTACCTATTCCTTTGCACCTGTTCCCACAACACATTTACTCAGTGGTTAATTTACTCTTGAACTACTCCATTAACCTAATTTAATGTGTCCATACAACATATAGAACCACCAGCTAACCATGCAGGCTGAGTTCATAGAACATGGTAACCTCATAATGTGGTTGTGTTGGCTAGTTAGTGGGCCAGTGTGAACACATCCAGTGTGTTAGTCCAACTCTGCAACAGGAGGAACTATAACGAATAATTTATTGTAGAAAAGCAGTGAGTATGGCAGCTGTGAAATAATGAAGCATTCTTCCAATGCCACCTTTCCAGTGTAAATCACCTCTATACATTACTTCAATCTCTGTGTTACATGCATCTGTGTGTAAATCTTGTTAAGCCCTTTAGATGGCAGCAAAGTCTTCATCCAGCTCCGACAGCATCTTTTGTAGCCTACAAAGAGTTGCCCAGACAATATTTTACAGTTTTTCTGCAACTGTCTGATTTAACCTAAGCCCTGATTTAGACATGAAACATTATAAAGGCTAGAGGTATGTCTTTTCAAATGTTGCTGAACTACTTAGTAAAGGATGCTGACAGATTCGTTTGAGAATTATAATTCAGCAACATACAGTCACAGGTTCCACATCCCTGAGTAGAAGTTTAACATGATGGAATATTACCTTGAAACGATTTAAACTCAGAATCACATTTTTAAAATGCTCCCTCCTGTAAAACAAAACAAAACAAAAACAAAAAAATGCACATTTTTTAAAAACCTGCCACATCTTGAAACTGCGGCAGTTTTCCATGCGTAGAGAGATTTCTATTTTGTTCCTTCAGTAGAAAAAAGAAGTCATCTCTGTGTATTCGGGAACAGTCCATTCTCTCACCTAAGGTTTCCTGCGATTTCTCTGCTGCCTCTCTACAGTATATCTAGCCTGAATGACGAGTGTATGTGTATATATGTACTTGTGTGTGTACAATAGCACTTAAAGGGGTTAGCCCTATCATTAGACAGAATGGAGAAACTATTCTGAAAGGGTAGAAACAGATAAGAATGAATTCTTATTTTATTTTATTACACTGCTGGGATTTTCTGACAATTAGGCCAAAATCCCCTGTCTAATTTCAACCCATGATGCACCTTGTTTTAGAAAGACACTTTTCCCCGTGTCCCTAAACTAAACCAGATCTATCTTGTTGCTCCAGGAACTAGGAGACAGCTGAATATATCTGCCCTTTTGATTTACTTAATGCCCTATAGGGGTACTACATTGGAGAGGTAAAATAGAGGCAGTTCCAATTTGCTGGGTAGTGTGCCACTTACCAATTGAGTAAAGGACCCACTAGAGGGCACGTTGTCCATGGCCTCTTCAAATCTGGAGCCAGTAAGTCTGTGAGTGTGATTATTACTGTGTAATCTGTAAGGAAGAAAAAAGTACACTCCCAGTCATCAAAATGCTCAAGGAAACTATTGTTTCACTTCAAAAAATATTTTAGCTAGCAGGTCATACTAACTAATCCATACACTGAAATTGTTCTATAACAATGTAAAAACTGTTTGTATTATGAAATATATGCTCAAATAGAATATGCACCCCAATGCAATTCCCAAACACAACACAACCCAACTCCCAATGCAAGCTCCCAGATTTCAGAATGTTTACCAAAATCCTCTTAGATGTATCCCTAACTATTTAATATATAAATACTGTAGCTTGACAGGTTTTTACACAGTGATGTGTGCTGGGTGGGCATTTAACATTTAAACTGTTTGCTTATTGCAAACAGTAATCCTGAGATACCCTGCCGACATTTTTCTCATTAAGGTAGTGACACAGCGTGCTTGTTCCTGTAACATGCAGGTTGCCTGCAAAGCTGCAGGAGCCCATGAGAACCTACTGTGTAATGCTCAAAAGAGTTGTTATGTAGCTACAGACCGCAGACCACGTAATCAGTGTTTGCATAACACATGAACTCAGAAACCAGCCAGCCACATCTTAGCTTAATTTATCATGTCTGCATAGCCTGTGGGGTTTATTTTTGATTCCGCAGAACCTGTGAACACCCCCCTCCCAAAAGCTCAGTCCATGGTTGAGCATGTGTAGTGCAGACATAAAGCAAGCCACCCTAGGAAATCTGTTCTGAAGGGCATTCACTTTTAAAAAATAAAAGAAATGTACTACAGGTCTTGACTGAAAGTAGATAAAGATATACTGATAGATTTCCAGGAGATCTGTAGTCTAATTCTTTCATGTGTAATTCTTGAACAATAAGAAATTAAACATGAGGACACCCTCAAATGGAGCTTCTGGAAAAGCATCCATGCATTTTCTTAGTACCATTCCAGACATGTTTTGCCGTTATTTTTCCTGGGGATGTGTTTTGTTTCACTTCCCAGTCTAACCAACAGATGTAGAATTCTCCGGCAGCCCTTCATCTCAGCACTAACCACTGACCTACCAGGGTGGGTGAAAGGCTTTTCTCTACCACACCTGGGATAGTTAACTTAACCAGTGGCAGGACGCTTAAGTTACTATCCACAGTATTTTGCTTAGTTTACATAATTTAATCTTCTATCAGGTATTCCTTTTTTTTATACTTATTTATCTCTGAACTCGTCCCCCCAAATTAACATTTGTTTATGTACTTACATGTACAAGTTATATAGCACACATCTGTCAACTGAAGGTAATATTGTGACAGAGTGGACCACAGATCACAAAAGATTATGTCTGAATAAGCTATTTTAAGGGGCCATTAAGCTCTTAATCTGTTGAAAGAAGAACTAACACAATTACAAGAAAAAGAAAATGGCAAGAAGCATCCTTCCAGTGTACAACCACACAGCACAAATTAGGTTGTTAAAAGCATGGCCTCAAAGTCACCCACTTTTTTTCTGGGCAAAATTACTACCTCTTAAGATTCACCCTCACCTTCCAGCTTCCAGATCCATATTTATTTTGACTGTTTCATGTTATATGCAGATTTCCAGAATGCATATGTAATTTATGATACTTGCTTTATTTATATTGATCTACCTTTTTTCTGCATCATAGGGAAAAGTTCTTTTATATTTTAGGGACCACCCCTCCCTGGTTACACCTACCCATCCCATCAGATGCGGACGGAGATTATGAAGTTTTTAAAGGTTAATAAAAGAACTCCAAGCAGCTAACAGCAATCTTGCAGAGTAGAAGTGTGAACCAAAAGGGAACTTGCACATTAAGCTTAATTACGTTCAGAAATAAATTCAGTCTTCACACAGTAGTTAGATGAAGAAAAATAGAGATAGCTTACTTTTATTCAGTAGATCTGGATACAAGTAGATTCATAGTAGAAAGCACTTAATCATCACTGGTTCTGTGATGTGTAGACACATTTCTATGTGGAATAGAAAGGGCGAGGAGCTGCATTGTGCAGTCTTCCTGCTTGCAGGTCTGCCCACGAGGTAATGGAGACTGTTAATCCCCAAGCCCAAGAAGAAGGAGGAAGAGGAAATCAGGTGACCCACGTGATATCTCACAAGCACAATAGAGATACGATTTTCTAGAGCGACCCCCTTATGCTTATGAGACAGTGCTGAGTTGACCCCCTGATAATTTCAGCCGGAGAGGCATGTTACAGTTTCCATCTACTAAGCAGTGTCATCTGACAGGATCCAGGAAGACAGCTTTTTCTGCTGTGGCCCCGCCCTCTGGAACATCATACTCCCAGAGGTTAGATAGGCTCCTACCCTTCTGATCTTAAGGAATGGCCTGAAGACTTGGCTATGCCATCATACCTGGGGGTCCAGCAGTAGTGGTGAGCCTTGGCAATGGCTATATTAAATGGGATGTATGGTTTGTATTCACCTGCCAACTGCGACTATGTTTTGTTTTACTGAATTTTTAATTGTGCTTTCAGTATAGTTGTATGTTGTATTTATTTACTTTTTAAATTGTTTCTATTGCTTTAATTGTTGCGACCCACCCAGAGCCACACTTGTGAGATGGGTGACTCTACAAATGTGATTAAATAAATAAATACATTTAAACCTACATCATGTTACTAGAAAAAGCCCTCCTCTTAAAAAAAAAATCAGTTAATGGGAGAGGGGGCAAAGTTTTAAAAAGAACGATCCAACTGAAAAGATGCAGCAATGCTGATAACCAGGAGGCAGTGAATGACCAGATTTGTCCTTATTGGGCTTCATCAGGTACACCCAGTCATTAATACAGTCATTACATTTAGTATTAGATTTTACATGGTTCAAACCCCTCTGCTGGGAATTGAACTAAACAGGGGTCAAATAATGGGTAAAACCATGGGAATATATACTGAAATAGAGTCCTCTCTGTGTGGTAGAGTCATGGAACCTCTAGTATGGGGGCATGACATAGATCAGGGTTTCTCAACCATGGCAACTTTAAGAGGTGTGGACTGCAGAATTCTGGGAGTTGAATTTCACACATCCTAAAGTTGCCAAGGTTGAGAAACACTGACACAGATAACAGCTCTATCCCTCTAGTCTGATAGCTTAATAGGAAAAGTATATACCACTAATAGATTTGCCAATACTGATAACAAACAGCTGGAAAAGGGAATAATGTTAAAAGTATGCAGAGTCATGTTCACTGTATGGGTGCAAGACCTGCAAGAAGGACAAGAATGCAAAAGCAGCTTTCTAGATGCGATCGCATCATCTGGTCATCAGATGCCTCCTGGTTCTTTACACAGATCACCTTTGCTGAATTGGAGCAGTGAAGTTTGCCCCAGTAAACATATAAAGGGGGAGGGATGCGCCCATTGTAGCCACTCAGAATGAGACATGAGTGGAGTAGCAGATTAACTTGGTAAAATGAATGTAAACTATAGTTCTTTTAATGAATCACCTCCACCATCCAGGTAAGCAGCAAGATCAGTGAGGACAAACTCCTTCCGTTACTTACGATCCCATCTGCAAAGTGATGGTGGCATTAATGAGGTAGTGTGCACAAGGGTGAATGCAACATGGCTGCAGTGGAAGGAGATTACTGGAGTGCTCTGCAATAGGCATATGCCAATTCACCTAAAATCGAAAGTATATGAAATGACGGTCCACCCAGTGACACTGTGTGGCGTTGAGTGTTGGCCAACCACCAAGAGTGCTAAGCGCCCTTTGCATGCCATGGAGATGCACATGCTCTGTTGGTCATTAGGTATTTCCTTTCTTGACCATTTCAGCAATGGTACAGTCTGGCAGCAGATGGTTGTTGCACCAATAACAGAGAAAATGCAGGAAAAATGCCTACAGTGGTATGGCCACATTCTACGAGCAGCACCCCACACCGTCACCTGCGCTGCCTACCACTTTAACGTCGATGGCAAACGCCCAAAGCAAAGGTTGCAGGACACAACATGGACATGAAAATCATCCAGTTGGACCCAGTTGCTGTGTTTGATCGTGTGAAATGTATTGGAAGTCCTGGCAAATCCAGCATACCTCATTTGCATATGTGTCATGTTCATCGTTTTGATGTGTCTGTACATCATAACGGTTCGCATGCCAGAGCGCTGACGCGCGTTCCTAGCTGGAAGGGAGCTGCTGATAAACCTTGCACTGAGTGCTATATCTCTCTGCGCTAAGCAGGATTGTGTTTGGGTTATCTTTTTGTGTCAAGGTCTTTTTGCCCGTTGATCAGCAGAACTCATTAGGAGCACCTGAGAATGTGAATTTGTGATGATTGAAGGGGGGGTGGGACTCTGTTTGTAACGGGGCTATTTAGTTTGATTTTAGGTGCGCTTTTCTCATTCTCAGCTTTCTTTGTGTTTGCACTCTATCCTTAATAAAATCAGAACTTGCTCTAGGATGCAAACTCTCCATGCTATTGAGGAAGCTGTTTGTTGCCACTCCTACTTCCTCTTTCTCTCTCTTCCTCCTTCCACTGGGAGCAAAGCATGCAGCATGCTTTGCCTCCCGCTCCATCTTGGGCCATGCGGTCAGCCTAAGAAAATAAACTTCTGTCCCTATTCTACATGCAGCTCTTAGCAGCTGTAGGGCTGAGAGATCACCAAGTATAGGTAAAGAACAGAAGAAACAAGAAACATCATTTTCCACCAAAGTTGAATGTAACTGGACCAAAGAATAAAGTCAGTAAAACTCTTTTTTACTTTACTTTGAACCTACTCTATCTAAGCATGTGATTCTTTATAATTGGGAGGGCTAAGTGTGTAAGATCAATGACCTGTATTTCTCTGACATGCTCATTGAAGCTATTTAAGAAAATATTCTTTTTCTGTGTGTAGCTTCTCAGCTGTATTAAGCTCTGCTCCATTAGGTGGTTCTAGCAGGCCACTAATGGCTTCAAAATGGAGTTCGTTGATCCAAAAAGTGGACCCTGCACTTGTAGGAAAATGCTAAGATGAAGAAGAAGCAATGTATCTAGAAATATAAGCATGTATGTATGGCCGTATGTATGTATACAATGGAACAGTAAGACTCTACATTTATTGTCTGGTAATAGGTGTTCAGTTTGTGAACACCTCCAGAACCAATTTTGATGTATAGTATATTAACTTGAGAAATCATTCAACCTTCAAAGGATAAATTGGCTACCAAGGAGACGGCTCTAGTTCTTGAAAGTAACTCCTTCAATTGGCGGTAGATCTCTTATCTCTGAGATGCAGTTTGGCTTTGCCAAGAAATTTTTGTATGCCCCAATGAAAGACCTTATCAGGACGACTGAAACCAGGAAAATGGCATCTTTGCTGGAATATATATACTGTATATAGTTGATTACTTCATCTTAAGGCCAAAGGACATGTTAGAACAATATAATAAACACATTTCTTTAATGGAGGGTTTGGTACCTGCTAAGCCAAGGGCAAATATTTTTCTTTATGAGATTTTTCTTTCTTCCTCTTTCAGTAATTCAATTAGAAGATTAGCAAGTTGGCAGATACTTCTAATTGGGAATAATTTTGCTCTTTTGTAGCCCCTGGAGAGTTTCAGCTTGAACTGTTGGAATCTCTCTCAGGGCACATTTTTATAATGCTTTGTACAGTGTTAAAACTAAAACAGCAGCACCTAGGAACAGAGGGAGCTAGTTGGGTTAGACTTCTCGTACTACACAGCTTTCTACCAACACATTCCAAGACTGTCACCTTGTTCTTTATATTTGCCAACTTTTTCAACAGGTAAACTGCTTCCTGCCTTGGAGGCACAAGAATTGGGAAGATTCAGCTATGAAATTTGCTCACATGTACCATAACTCTAGTGGTATTAAAAGAGAAACATGCTACGTATTTATAATAAAGGGAGGTTGTAGGCCCCCTTTATTCAGGATTTAGCAAGAACTCCGTGTAAGCAATGCCACCTTTTCTTGTAAGTTAAATGAGTACTACATGGAGTGTCTGACTCATTGCACTTTATTATATAATATATAAAACTATAAAAACTACCAGTGGTATGCTATTCTTTCCAGACATTTACATGGTAGAGAAAAACAAAATCTGCCATAGAAAATATCTATTGTAGTTCATAGAAATAATTTTAAATTTAACTTCCACATTCCAAGGCAGAACATCTTTGATCTGAATTCCTTTCAGAGGAATTCAGAGGCATCTGATGACCAGCTGATGCAATCGCATTAGAAAGCTTTCACAACACTTGCTCCTGAGCTTTCCATCCATGGGCATTCACTTGGCCATTTGAACCAAGAGGAAAAAAGAAATCAGTAAGGCATTCTTCAAATGGAGTTTTTCCTTAATATGCTTCTGATCACAGATTAAAGCTAGTACATATCAAATGGAGGCAGTGCTTGCATCAATGATTAATAATTGTTCATTGCATTAACCAGTTTTCCAGGTTTATACAATACAGTGTACCATAAACAAACAATTCAGGCTGAGGTGGTACAACTCAACCACATTAGCTAGTTCATGGGCCACGGAATTGAGCAAACCCATTCATAGTGTGGTTGGTGTTGCAATTCTGTGCAAAATATAACCAGAATTACAATTCTCAGTTGAAATATTCTTATAGTCCAGTTTATAATTCAGAGCAAATGAAAATAGTATATTGAGGGACAAATTATGATATTTGTGCTAATTGCTTATTTGTAATAGTACTTTCCCTTTTTTCATTCTGACTAGTGGAACAGAACGGAAGAATTCCCTTATTGTCAATGAAGTCCATTATTGTCAATGAAAATCAAGTCAATATTGAGAAAATGGACACAGAAGAGAATATTGACGTCAGAAATAGGCTGCTTACATTAGATTTCCAGTGCCAAGAAGGCTACTGAAGGTAAGAGCAAATTTTGAAACTAATATACTCTGTGCCTGGTTCTTCCACTATCAAAAAAAGATCTGCCAGCTGTAGAAGTGGCTTCAGTAACTAGACCTTCTTTAACAGCAGTTTGAGGAGAGGGAATTAGAGAATTGTTTTACCCCATGGATATTGTTATTACTTCTTAGTAGTTGCTGTGTCCTGTATCAGTTGTTTAGCATCTTCACATATTTTGCAGAACAAGAGGGAGATGTTCTAGAAAGTACAGTCATGTCTGTAACATCCAGATGATGCAATTGTTTCTTCTACTGACTATATAAAGCAGATAAGGAAGAGTTAGCTTCATAACTGTGTTTTACTGTATTGGATATAACAGGGAATGAGAAATGGATCTTTTAATTTCGCCAAGACCAATTTTAGACAAATCCCTTCTTTCTTTCGACATTCCAAATCAGTAATTAAGGGAGACATCACCCCACCAATAGCAAGTTAAAATAAAAACTTTGCATGGTTCTGACTTGCATATTCTGCTATTATCCCTTTATTGTGAATTTTAGGATTAGGTAGATAACCCCCTCCCCAGTTTAACCTTTTTTTTTACAAAATTGCTAAATCTATTTTCAATGTAATAAATTACTAAGTTGATTGGTTTAACATTTTCTTTTCATGCTCCATGATGTTCATGAATTGGACATAACTGGTATTTTGGTGCTCTTCTTTGCTGTTGGACTTTTGAGAAAAAGGCAAGTAGGAAACCAACATTTTCAAGAGAGAAAGAAGAACTTTATGCAACTCCTAGAGAATCAACTCATTACTCTCCCTTGGAAGGGTAGCACAGTACAAAAGAGAACTGGGCTTGTCTTCCTTTCACTAGTTAAGTAAAAGAGAAATTTAGCAGGTGTAGCTTATTACAGAATAAATAGTTTCCTCTTCTGTACAATTGTTAAATGTGCAGGAGCAACTTGGGGCCTTTCATCTGATGTAAGAAGTCCTCATCGTTCCTAGCTTTTGATCATTTTGATAGCCCTTTTTTCTACTCCTTTCCAGTTTTACATCTTTCTTGAGATGTGACCAGAATTATATACAATATTTCCAAAGTGGTCACATTATAAAGATCATATAAAGGCATTATAATATTAGCAGTTTTATTGTCAAACCTTTTCCTAATGATCTCCAACATGGATTTCTCATTTTCAGCATTTTCACACTGCTTTGTTATTTCCTTCTACCACAACCGGCCCAGAACATATAGCTCTTATTAAAAATAATAATAAAATTATCAGTTGATCTAAATGACCCCAGATTTAGCCCCAAAGTGATCCTGTCTTCCATAGGGATATATTAAACTCCATCTGGACAACTATATTGTGGGAACTCCAAAGCTCCAATTGCCCCAGTTTGCTTGCACTGCCATATTTAGCTGCAAAAACCAGATGACTGTAAGATGGCAGTAAAGAGAGAGTTTTCTGTATCTCTCTGCTGTCCTCTATTAGTTATTGGATTATTGCAGCCAGATATTGTAGCCCTAATGTACTTGAACTTCAGCAAAGGATCGTTACCTTGTCATGGTACTGGAGCTTGAGCACCTCAGTGATGCCATGAGCTAAACCGTGAAGGGCCACCCAAGACGGGAAGGTCATGACAGAGAGGTCAGACTAAATGCGATCCCTGAGGAAGGTAATGGCAACCCACCCCAGTATTCTTGCCGTGAAAACTAAATGGATCAGTACAACCAGAGATATGTCGGTATACCATCGGAAGATGAGACCCCCAGGTTGGAAGATGGTCAAAATGCTACTGGGGAGGAACAGAGGATGAGTTCAACTAGCCCCAGACGTGATGATGCAGCTAGCTCAAAGCCGAAAGGACGGCTAGCGGCAGACGGTGCTGGTGGTGAACGGCGAATCCGATGTTCTAAGGATCAACACACCATTGGAACCTGGAATGTAAGATCTATGAGCCAGGGCAAATTGGATGTAGTTATTGGTGAGATGTCAAGATTAAAGATAGACATTTTGGGCGTCAGTGAACTGAAATGGACTGGAATGGGCCACTTCACATCAAATGACCACCAGATCTACTACTGTGGACAAGAGGACCACAGAAGAAATGGAGTAGCCTTCATAATTAATAGTAAAGTGGCTAAAGCAGTGCTTGGATACAATCCAAAAAACGGTAGAATGATCTCAGTTCGAATTCAGGGCAAGCCATCTAACATCACAGTGATCCAAATATACGCCCCAACCACAGATGCTGAAGAAGCTGAAGTAGAGCAGTTCTATGAGGATCTGCAGCACCTACTGGACAACACGCCTAAAAGAGATGTTATTTTCATCACAGGAGACTGGAATGCTAAGGTGGGCAGTCAAATGACACCTGGAATTACAGGTAAGCATGGCCTGGGAGAACAAAACGAAGCAGGTCATAGGCTGATAGAATTTTGCCAAGACAACTCACTCTGCATAACGAACACTCTCTTCCAACAACCTAAGAGACGGCTTTATACATGGACTTCACCAGATGGACAACACCGAAATCAGATTGACTACATCCTTTGCAGCCAAAGGTGGCGGACATCTATACAGTTGGTAAAAACAAGACCTGGAGCTGACTGTAGTTCTGATCACGAACTTCTTCTTGCACAATTTAGGATCAGACTAAAGAGATTAGGGAAGACCCACAGATCAGCTAGATATGAGCTCACTAATATCCCTCAGGAATATGCAGTAGAGGTGAAGAATAGATTTAAGGGACTGGACTTAGTAGATAGGGTCCCAGAAGAACTATGGACAGAAGTTTGCAACATTGTTCAGGAGGTGGCAACAAAATACATCCCAAAGAAAGAGAAAACCAAGAAGGCAAAGTGGCTGTCTGCTGAGACACTAGAAGAAGCCCAAGAAAGAAGGAAAGCAAAAGGCAACAGTGATAGGGGGAGATATGCCCAATTAAATGCAAAATTCCAGAGGTTAGCCAGAAGAGATAAGGAATTATTTTTAAACAAGCAATGCGCGGAAGTGGAAGAAGACAATAGAATAGGAAGGAGAAGAGACCTCTTCCAGAAAATTAGAAACATTGGAGGTAAATTCCAGGCCAAAATGGGTATGATCAAAAACAAAGATGGCAAGGACCTAACAGAAGAAGAAGAGATCAAGAAAAGGTGGCAAGAATATACAGAAGACCTGTATAGGAAGGATAAAAATATCGGGGATAGCTTTGACGGTGTGGTCAGTGAGCTAGAGCCAGACATCCTGAAGAGTGAGGTTGAATGGGCCTTAAGAAGCATTGCTAATAACAAGGCAGCAGGAGATGATGGCATCCCAGCTGAACTGTTCAAAATCTTGCAAGATGATGCTGTCAAGGTAATGCATGCTATATGCCAGCAAATTTGGAAAACACAGGAATGGCCATCAGATTGGAAAAAATCAACTTATATCCCCATACCAAAAAAGGGAAACACTAAAGAATGTTCAAACTATCGAACAGTGGCACTCATTTCACATGCCAGTAAGGCAATGCTCAAGATCCTGCAAGGTAGACTTCAGCAATTCATGGAGCGAGAATTGCCAGATGTTCAAGCTGGGTTTAGAAAAGGCAGAGGAACTAGGGACCAAATTGCCAATATCCGATGGATAATGGAAAAGGCCAGGGAGTTTCAGAAAAACATCTATTTCTGTTTTATTCACTATTCTAAAGCCTTTGACTGTGTGGACCATAACGAATTGTGGCAAGTTCTTAGCGGTATGGGGATACCAAGTCATCTTGTATGCTTCCTGAAGAATCTGTATAACGACCAAGTAGCAACAGTAAGAACAGACCATGGAACAACAGACTGGTTTAAGATTGGGAAAGGAGTACGGCAGGGCTGTATACTCTCACCCTACCTATTCAACCTGTATGCAGAACACATCATGCGACATGCTGGGCTTGAGGAATCCAAGGCTGGAGTTAAAATCGCTGGAAGAAACATTAACAATCTCAGATATGCAGATGATACCACTTTGATGGCTGAAAGCGAAGAGGAACTGAGGAGCCTTATGATGAAGGTGAAAGAAGAAAGTGCAAAAGCTGGCTTACAGCTAAACCTCAAAAAAACCAAGATTATGGCAACCAGCTTGATTGATAACTGACAAATAGAGGGAGAAAATGTAGAAGCAGTGAAAGACTTTGTATTTCTAGGTGCGAAGATTACTGCAGATGCTGACTGCAGTCAGGAAATCAGAAGACGCTTAATCCTTGGGAGAAGAGCAATGACAAATCTCGATAAAATAGTTAAGAGCAGAGACATCACACTGACAACAAAGGCCCGCATAGTTAAAGCAATGGTGTTCCCCGTAGTAACATATGGCTGTGAGAGCTGGACCATAAGGAAGGCTGAGAGAAGGAAGATCGATGCTTTTGAACTGTGGTGTTGGAGGAAAATTCTGAGAGTGCCTTGGACTGCAAGAAGATCAAACCAGTCCATCCTCCAGGAAATAAAGCCAGACTGCTCACTTGAGGGAATGATATTAAAGGCAAAATGAAATACTTTGGCCACATCATGAGAAGACAGGACACCCTGGAGAAGATGCTGATGCTAGGGAGAGTGGAGGGCAAAAGGAAGAGGGGCCGACCAAGGGCAAGGTGGATGGATGATATTCTAGAGGTGACAGACTCGTCCCTGGGGGAGCTGGGGGTGTTGACGACCGACAGGAAGCTCTGGCGTGGGCTGGTCCATGAAGTCACAAAGAGTCGGAAGCGACTAAACAAATAAACAACAACAACAATGTACTTGAAATTCCTAGAAGTATTCTCCACTTGCATAAAATGTAAGCAATAAAATGTAAGCCTATCCACCATTCTGACAACCAATTGGATGGAGTCTGATGCACTGTGTACATTTTTTTGTTTTAATTACGCTAGTCCAGTGGACTGCCAGTAAATACATTGATGAACTAACCACAAGAAAAGAAAGCTACTAAAATTTGCATTTACTAAGTCTTCTTACTTCTCCTTCTGTTAGAACTTCATTTTCCATCATTCTCATTCATAATTTTTTACCTGGGGAGGAAAAGGACAGAAGGAAAGAAAGGAAGCTTTGCAGGTGGCCATAATAGTTAGTTCCATTGACTTTTATAAAGATCAGCCAAGAAGCCACTAGTTTTCTCTTGCTGCTGCAAAAGAGGCATGTTTGCTGGCATCTTTTAGTTCTCCCAGAACTAGGACCACTGGAACACTCCCCTTATTGCTTCTGGGAATGAATGTGAAATTCATGTTTCTACCTAGTTAAATATATGCTTCCTTAAGTTAGGAGAATAAGATACATCCAGGAATGTGTAGCTATGGATTCCAGAGTAAACATGTTTTCTTCTCTGAATTTTTAGCAAAATAGGTTTCTTAATAGCCAGGACATGTGTGAGAGAGAGAGAGAAAGAGAAAGAGAAAGAGGGAGAGAGAGAGAGATCCTTTCCAAATGTGTTTTTTTTAGCACAAACAAAAATTGTAACAACTGTGGCTCTTGAAGCCATTAGTGGACAGCTAGGACCACTGAATGGAGCAGAGCTTAACACAGCAGAGAATCTGTTCACAGAAAAAAAATATTATCCTAAATAGCTTTAATGAGCACATCAGAGAAACATAGTTTATTAATCTTACACACTTAGCCCTCCCAAGCATAAAGAATTACATACTTAGACAAAGTAGGTTTAAGATAAGTAAAAAGAGTCTTACTGATTTTATTCTTGGTTCAGTTACATCCATCTTCAGTGGAAAAATTATGTTCTTTGTTTCCTCTGTTCTTTCCCTATATTTAGTGATCTCTTAGCCCTATAGCTGCTAAGAGCTGCATGGAAGAAAAGGACAAGCACATGGCTTTCGGCCCAAGATGGAGACAGAAGCAAAGCACACTTCTTCTCAGATGGTGAAGAAGGAGGAAGAGAGAGAGGAAGTGGGAGTGGCAACAAACAGCTTCCTCAATAGCATGGAGAGTTGCATTGTGGGGCAAACTCATTTACATGCTAAAGAGGCATGCTGATTTGTTAACATTTCCAACAGCTCTCTTGCATGGGACAGCATTTCCCAGCACTCAAGTTACATTTTTATTGCTGCGAAATATTGTTTTGCACCCTGTATCCTTTCTCTCTCTCTCTCTCTCTCTCACACACACACATACATTATAGTATTGTGTCAATCACAGCTGTCTAAATGTGATATACATTTACAGTATCTGTGTGTGTCTGTGTGTATACACACACACACACAAACACACACACGATAATGTCTGGGTTGTCCTATAGTGAATGGCAAGAAATCCCATTCCATGAGGTTCAGACACTGAAAGAATTAAGAAAAAACAAGCTGACCTGTCAGTCCAGGTGGTAGGCCAAAATAATTGAATCCTAGGGACACCAAAGAGTCACTCAGATTGGCCTTTATCTAAAGGAAGGGCAATTTTGTCTGTCTCTTTCTCAGGAGGAATGGAAGCATTTCTCCTCCATGCTGGCTGAAAGCCACATAAGAAGAGTAGCTTCAATCCATAGCGATCTAGGTTGGGGATTGGGAAATCATACAGCAAGCTAGGAACTGATAGAGCTGGAGTTCTGGTCTTATTTTACAAACACATTTACGTTCTGGTTTTATTTTACGAACTGTGATTTGAGTTGAGAGACCTTGTTTTGTGTGTTTGTGGCTGAAGGAGATCTGGCTGAAGGAGAAGCAGCTTTAATCACCTTCTCCAGAAGTCATTGTTCATTTTTTTTCTTTCTCCTTGTGTGCCTTTTTAAGTTCCTTCTCCTTCTTTAACTCGGATGTACATGATAAAGTCCTGATTTTTTATGGGTCAGTGACACTCATCCTGATTTGGACTTCAGCCTTGGTGATGGAAGAGGCAGCTGCACCAAGTTAGATGGGCCCTTTTTCAGTGCTGTAGGAAAAGGCAGCTAGGTGAGCTATTCCATGAATCAACTTCTGGCACCAAGCAAGGGTCATCCATATCAGTTCAGGCGGGTGAGGACAGCTGGGAGCTAAGCTTAGTAGCTATTTTGATGGCAGATGGTGGGAATTACAGTTCAGAACATCTGGAAGACTTGCAGATGGGGAAGGGGTCTGAGAAAAATATCCTGTTACTCTAGTCATCTGGCTGTGATGCTTGATTGCCTTTGTTATAGGAGTCACTTTGCCTCTGTCCTTAGAATAGTGTAATGAAGATACAAGGTACTGATGTAGTAAATCATTAATTCAATAAATGACATCACCCTTGTGCTGAGTGAAGATTTGAACCTTAATCTAACAGCCCAGTTAGGTGTTAGCATCTAGCCAAGCCTGGCCAATATCAAAATGTTAGGGTGATTAATACTTGGATAGAAGACCAACAGAAAATCCCAGAGCTATAGGTAAGTTAAAAATAAATCCTAGAAAAAGACAATGACAAACCACATCTATATTATTGCTAAGAAGATTGCATGGATGTATCCATGAAGTCATCAGGAGCTGAGCATGACCTTTACTGAAGCCCACATGTTATCCATTCTATAAAATCTTAAACATAGTCCTTCATCACCAAAATGTTGGCCATCATTGGGGGCAGCCATTCTTTGGGAAGAGCAATGAAGTAATAAATTAAATGAAGAAAGACAAAATAGGAATGACATTTTCTGGCACAACAACATCTACATCTCTGTAGAATTTATGCATAGGGGAGGGTGGAAGCACAAGACAAATCATCTGGAAACACCCAGAGGGAAAGAAGAGGCAGTAAGTCTCAACAGAGACTAGAACTGAAATGGGAGCAACATGTTCCTGCTTTGGTTTCAAATCCCCCTTCCAGCAGAAATTTCCTTATTTAATAAATTTAAGTATATGTTGTGATGTGACCTCTCTTCTATTGGCCATATAATACACAAGAGAGAATTATATATTTTCTCTACAATTTGTTTCTGAAATGCTCTTAATGCAGTTGAGAGCTTTTCTTTTCAGAAGGGGCTTATTGTTTTTCTCCTTCTCATTATCCTCATTCTTTTGACCTCCTCTCTATTTTCTTCTCAAACTGAAAGTTGGCATAGTTCTGTGGAATTTACACAACTTCTAATCCTGCCAATTGGTGGTAGCCTCATAGGAGTATTTTATTGCTTACTTCCAGAAACATTTAAATTTTGCCTCTGCTGTTATATTCTTGGTAATGCTTTAGATTCAGAGTCATAGAAAGTTAGGTCCATTCCTAAGAGAGGTCCACTTGGAGTTCATGCTATGATTGTCTGCTCTTACTATATATATGTGGGTGGGTGTGTGCTTAGCCATATAAATATAGCTTTACACTATGATGCAGAAATAACATTCTTCCATAGTCTCTGTCTGAAGAGCACTAAATGTACTTCATATATTAGATGGATGAAGGCAAAATAAATAGGAAGGGTATACGCTCTTCGGACTACACTGGCAGTCTGATACACTGGTCAGGCTAATAATAAACAATGATGTTCTCAATGAAAGTGGAGAACAAAGTGCACATTTAACATTTTCTTAAAAAGCCCACAAATTTCAAACATGGGATTTTCCATGAAAGCTTTTGCAAAGCAAATGGAATTGCAATTGCAGCTATTGTGGTAGAGACAATGAGCTCAAGATTCTGCAGATCTTTAAAGGGTGCTTGATAATGCTTCAGTGGAAGTACAAGTTTACATGAATCCCCAATGAAGATGTTTTGGAAAGCAGTATAGCACCATCACTTCTAAGAACAAGAGGCCACATTGCTTCACTTTACTCTGCTTATCTCCCTCTGGCAGACCACAGTTTTCTCCGAAGCATGAAACACTTGCAAAAAACGTGGCCTTGTGCAGAAGTCTCTTCTGACACTTTTGGTCAGCCAGAAGTGTCCGAGAAATCTGTGGGGAGGGCAGGTGAAGCAGAGCAGAGAAAGAAGCCTTTTCTAGCTTATGCAAGGGTCAAAGGAGGCTGCTTGGAGGAAGGAAGAAACAAGCAAGCAAGCTGTAAGGTAAGACAAAGTGCTTCACCAGCATCAACTGCATTGCTTCTTTGCCTCAGTGAAGAGAATCATCTTGTCTATGCAACACAAAACTCTTCAGGCAACTCAAAACCACTTTGTGCTGGCCTGTTGAGGCATGTAATGTTATGTTAAAATAGAGCTTGTTGTTGTTGTTCTTTGAGAACTGGGTATGAGCATCTCTCTTTCTACAAAATATAAACCGTTATACCTTTCATGTTCTTGCCAAAATCAAAGAACCCCGGAAGAGGGCAAGGATTAAATTCTTGAAAATTCAAGCCAATCGGTAGATTTCCTATACTACCGAGTCTTTCATATCACCATTCTTATACTTCAGTATGAATCTTGTTAAATTTTGCCAAGGGTAAAATAAGAAATCATATACTTTTCATCATTACTAAATGTTGCTATTTGTCAACATTGCCAGCTGCTTCAAGATCCATGTTTTCAATTGAGAAGTGATGATGTTCTGGCATTGGTTTTTTCAAATATTGCCAAAACATTATCTGTCAGATATTGAAATGAAATCTTACTTGGATACCAAATACTGTTATCCCTTCTACTTGGATGTTTGATGTCATATTTTCATCTAAGTAATCTAGAGAATATCTGGTGAATCTTTCACATCAAAAATTCATAGTGGAAAACTTGGAGAAATGTTTAGGCACAAATGGACTTGTAGCAGCTAGAAAGTCTATTGGTCCCAATAGAAACAAAATAATTCCTTCACTGGCCAGTCCATTTCTAGCTTGCTACAATTTCCTGCCTTTTCTCTATTTTTTTTAAAGAAAAACAGCACATGCAGTTAGATTTTGCTTTCGAAGAATTCTATGAAGAGTTAATCATAACAAAAATAACACCTTGTAGATTTTTGGTATTTTACAGATATTTTCCTCCATGATGTTTGTTGGTGATCGTGTTTTTGCCAGATAGTAATATAGAAATATATGTTTACGTTTTCTTCATCTATGGTAATGTCACCTGATAAGAACTTCATGTTGTGTTGACTGTATGCTCAGTATAATGAATGGCTCTTTCACAGTTTACACAATCTCATTTAACCTATTAATGGCTTGAACCAAGCATTGTAGTTATATTTAATGTTTTAACATCTACTGAGGAGTATTATATACTTGAGCTATAAAAGAACCAATCCTGGCATTATTGTGTAATGGATGTGCATTTTCTGCATAATAGTAATAGGACTTTTCTATATTTGCAAAGTAGACATGAAACTGTATAGTTTGCCCTGGATACTTTGCATTAAATATTAGTTCCAGAATAGTAATTAGTAGTGCTAACCTTTTAGCTTTTATGAATGGATGCCTATGGACACTTAGGTTCTATTTCGGATGTGTGGGGGGTTTTTTTTCCTCTTGATAATCCAGAATTCTGGTAGAATGGAATGAGAAGTTTGATTTTCAATCCATGTCCTTTTTCTAATAAGTTGTTACAATTCTAGAAAACTACAAAAAATCTGAAACTACACATGGATGAGTTTAGAAAAGTATTAATTAGTATTAATGAATACTAGTATGTCATTAATAATGTTGTCATTAAGTTAATCACACTAGGTTGCATCCAAACTGTGGTTGCATACATGTTTGGCTGAGGGTTAGTTCTATTTAATTCAACAGGGTTGACATTTGAGTACACAAAGAATGGGATTAGTAATTTGGCTGTACTTAAGTGTAGTGATTTTAATGACAAATAACCAAGACTGCAAATATATTCTTGATTAACCTGAAATTATACCTTCTTGAATTTATTAGACTCAATTCCGAGGAGATAAACGTAAAAATTGTAGCAAGTCTGGATCTAATCCATGAACACTGGTGCATATTCTTCAAGAACAAAACAGGTTGATTCAAGACATTTTGCCGTCTGAAACAAAAGTTATGATAGTTCTTGCCTCCCATCATTTGAAGAAATCTCTGTGCTAAATCTTTAACATTGATGATAGGATAGCATCTTCTAAATGTATCTATGGATGCTAGTCTATCTTACAGAATGCAGAACAGGCCTTATAACATGTACAGCTCTGTTTAAAACAGAAAGGAACAGCTGGGAGATTTGGAAGGAAGAAATGCAGTTAATTACACACCCACCCTAAAATTTGCTGCCTGTGTCTGCAAGACTGCTTCATGTTGGATCAGCTCTGAGAGCAAAGAGCAACGTTAAGTTCTAGGATAAGGAGGGATTTCTGCACTTCCTTCCACCACAGCTGGTGTGCATTCTCCATATCTTTTGCTCCCATCTTGTAAAGGAGCCATAATTCTAGCTGCAAAAAATCTTGGGAAAGATTGTTGGAATTCCCTAGAAAATTTGAATTATTTTGCCTGAGGTCTTAACAGCTGTTTCCATAATTTCTTCACAAACTGGCCCATCCTGGACATGCTTCTGGCACTGGAGAAGGAGGTTACACTGTCGGGGGTCCAAACTGTTTTTTTCTTTTGCACAGCTGCCGGCCACCTTTGAGGAAGAGAGCTGACAGTCAATGAAGATCTGAATCATATTGAATTCCATTTATTTTCCTTCTATTTCTTCAGTTGGGTGAATTATTTCAGAAGGAACAGAGCAACTCTGAGGGGAATGGAATTTGGATTTGAACCAAATTCTTTTATTATTACTCATGTCATTTTAACTCCACAGATTGTTAATATCTGGGAGAAATTATGCCCATTATAAAACTGCAGTTGGGTCACCCAAGAACAATAATTCATTCAGATGGATGTTGCTTTTCTTTAAGTATCTTACTTTCTTTTCCAGCCTTGTTTTTAAAACAAGGCCAGAGCCAGCTTTAAGCACTTTGACAGTATTGGCATAGTATTAAATTATTCTTCTACCTCATGGTTTCTGACACCCCAGCTGGACCAACAATTGCATTAAAGTGCTCTCAGATGAATAAAAGAAAATAAGATTAGGAACAGAATTATGCAGAACGTTGTGCTGTATTCAGTTCTGTGTGTCTCCCTTTTATATGCAAGAATACTATACTTCTGCCTTTTCCCCCAAGAAAGATGTCAGGGGCATAGTACATTTAAAGATCATAAGACTGACTGTGGACTATACCAAAGGACTTTGGATTGTAAGTTGGAGAGGTGTGGTTGTGTAAGTGAAAGTTCCATTATACAAAAAACCAAACAAACGCACCACTTTTCACCTTGAAACTAGCTTGAGGCAGAGAATTCTAGCTTAAACTAGTATCTTCACCAACCTCAGGTTTTGTTATATACAATCCATCTCTCTCAGATGCCCTTTTTTTAATGGATGAACTTTTGATCAGTGATGTGAAACATAAGGAAATTGCTTTCAATAGTCTGAGGACTGGCCCATGCAGCTGAGTGCTATCTATACCAATTGGCCAATGCTCTTCAGGACTTCAGACCAGAGTCTGACCTAGCTGGAAATTCTGGAGATTGAAACTTCATGCTAAGGAAATGCCGTACAGTTGAATACAGTTGGTACAAAACAGTAGACTCTACATAGAGATTTTTTTTCCTCAGGAGGCACTAGTTTCAGGACAAAGTATTTTCAGATGCTCAAAAGGAAGGAAAAAGCAATAGACTCTTCTTTTTAGGCAGGAATGGAACAATTTATAGTGGAGTTTTACACTGAATGCTTACTTGTTAGACCAGTTTCTCAACCAGGGTTCCATGGAACCCTAGGGTTCCATGAGAAGTCATAAGGGGTTCCCTGGGAGATCACAATTTATTTAAAACATTATGTCAAATTCAGGCAATTTCACGTTAAAGAGGTAAGTTTCATTCTTTATTTTTAGTTTAGGAACACTGTGAATGTGTATATATATATAGGCCTACACATGAAATGAACATAATAATTTTGTAATTTGTGGCCTATATTTGAGCCTGAATGTGCAGGGTTCCCCGAGGCCTGAAAAATATTTCAAGGGTTCCTCCAGGGTCAAAAGGTTGAGAAAGGCTGTGTTAGACTGAACTCTTCGTCTGTCATCGGTTAGGTGCTGACTCCTGGTGGTGACATAGATTCCTCTGCTTTTACCTGTCCTGGAGACAATCTGCAGCACTTCAAGGGGCATTTCAGTGATATCCCTGATCCCATTCACCCACCTTATCCATTTCCTTTTCCTTCTTGTATTTCCTCAACCTTGCCAAGCAGTCATTTCTTCTCCTGGATCATCCATTTGCAGGTCATGTCCAAAATATGCAAGTTTCTGCTTGCTAATCATTGATCAAAGGAGCAGTCAGTGTTTATTTCTTCCAAGACTGATTGCTTGGTGGTTCATACAGCTCATGGTACTCTTAATAACCACCTCAAATAATAATTGGAAGTCATCTATCTTCTTTCTCTTGTTCTTTTTCACTGTCCAGGCAGCTTTCTAGAAAGTCACAGTTGAAAGAAAATGTTAAAAAGCAGCTATGGTGGGAACACTTTTCCTTACTTCTACACCATATAATAACTGATAGTTTCTAACATAATAACTGACAGACAGGAGGTAGGAATAGCAATCAGATCAGAGATTACTTACAAACAGAATGATTTAACCTCTGTCTCCCACCTTGCATGACAGAATATCTTTTGTCTATTTCATGTTTGGACAGGAGACACCCCAGTTCAAGAGTTTTAGCAAATTAAATGAAGGCAACTAGCCAGGAAGATACTATTCTCACCTTTCGGATTAAACCTTTTAGGTGAAAAAGGTGTTGATTATGAGGGATGTTGCTGTAACTCTGAGAAGCTTAACACATCAAAAGACTTTCATTTTGTGGGCCTGAGACATCCGAGGGAGGAAGTATCTGGAGCTGAGGAAGTTGTATATCCAGGGGAAGAGCCTTGTTAGTCTGTTACACTCCTCTTTGCCTTTTTCAAGAGATGGAAACTTGTGTGGCCACCATTAAGGCAGCTGGCACAGAAATTCTCAAATAAAATTGGTCTTAACAGATAGTGAAAAGATCCATCTTGGATCTCAAGCCAAATGCAGGATATCTGGTCAAAAGCAGACTTAGCACTGGCAGAAAAGGAGCAAAGAGGCAACTGATAGGATATACCTCAGTTTCTTTCATCTTGTTTTGAGAGTGTTAAACAGAAGTATTATGTTTTTGTTTAAATAATGTTACCTTACTTTTTAGCCAAAAAGGCTTCCAGAGTAGCTTCAAACATCAATAGTACAACAATTCTTACTCCACCGTCTTAAACACAGCACAAAGATTGTGTTTGTTTAAATCACAACTAGCCAACCACTTTTTAGCCAACTGTCTGTGAGTTTTGGAAATTCAGGCCATATGGTTACTTTATGGTTCAATGTGTCATATGGAGTTCACCATGAGGAGCATATCATGTGAATAAGCTAACAGGAACAAGGGTTTGAGGATGGCGGAGTAATAAACCGACATAGCTGTAAATTAAGCTAACTAGAGTATCCTTTTACTAGAGACTGGGTTGCTATCTTGTAACCTGAATGTCAATATGACTACTATTTAAAAACTCCTAGTGCAGTGAGACAGATAGTTGCTGTAGTCCTCCTGTAAATTCTGGCATGGAGCGTCATCTCTCAACTGGCAAGACAAGCAGAATTCAGTGCAGTACAGCTTGTGAAGAAAAACATGTATGATTGGACTAGGGAGAAGATTCCTGGGAAGTTCTGCACTGCCTGGGCTCATGCCCTGGAGTGCTTAGGTTTGTTTCCTGATTATGGTGTGGCAACCCTAGGGTACCTATCTGTTCTCCCAGGAATGCCTCCCACACATTACAATAAAGAGCAAAACCTTAGATTTCTGCTGGAGACAATCACATCTTTTCTGAAAAGACTGGGAAAAAAATTATGAATGTGAGAAATTATACAGAAAACATTCCCCTGGGGTCCTTCACCATTTGGAAGGCATGTATTGCAAGTGCATTTCAAAAGCTGTAAAGGATGAAAAATGCCATCTACCTACAATCATGAGCCAACATCTCAGGTCCTAAGCTCCTAACTACTTTTGCTCCTCTACTTATATTCCATTCTCAGTTTAAATTGTGTTGTTCCCTAGCCTCTTGTTTTCTTTTCTTACCTCTGTTCTGTGCAAATTCCCAACTACTTGGCATGTCCAGAGTCACCACCATAGGGAATTCTTGGTAGTTCTCCAAATGTTCTTGGACTCCATCTCTGACTACAGGCTAGTGGGACTGATGGGATTTAATTCCAACGATATTTGGAGGGCCACAGGATCCTCCACCCTGCAACCTGGGATTTAAGGCTGCGGTAGTGCCGAGTCCAAGTTGATGTCGTGATAGGATATGTAAGGAATGAGAAACCAGCATAATGAAATGCTCTTGGTCCAGGAAATCTTATTTACACCATGTAGAAAATGGGCAAATTGGGATCTGCAATATAACCTGGAATGGGTTCAGAATCATGATCTACTTTATTAACCTGATTCAAAAGTTTTCATCCCTTTGCCAAAAGAAATGCCTGGCCTCTGAAAAATGTAGTATTGCTACAGAAGCAGTGGTTTAGCAGTTGGTACTTCAACACTTCATCTATTTTCTCTGGCTGTAGGTCAGCAGCATTGTCCTATATAACCTACAGTGAGGAAATGGCTTCAGTGTTATAAATGAACCAAGTCCAAGACATGGAAATAAGTCACAGGGAAATAATAATGCTAAGATTCTCTGCTGGTTGAAAGCATCTCTCTGTTTTCTTAATGAAGGCTGCATAAATATTGATTTCACCTCTGTATGCCCCAAATTGATTTGCTCTGGCATTAATAAATATGCTTGAGAATGAAATCAATCTGGTTTTCTTCCAAGCAAATATATTTACAATTCTGAATGCACCACAAATTCTTGACAAGCATTTGGCACTTGATTGTGTAACAAAAATATGTTATTTGTAGTTACCTAATATTTAAAAGATACTTGCATTAGTTCTTATGCAAACAGTGTTAACCATATTCAAAATATATTTCAGCTTATTATTCCATGATTGGAAAAGAGTGGGAAGTGGGAGTTGTCTCTTAATGATCCTCTGCATTAATTCGCTTTGTTCTATAGACAGCACTGATCCTGCCATAGACAGAATGAGCTGATTGTCTGAAGCAGTAGACCTAGGAGACAGGGAATGGCATTGGGATGCTGGAGAACAGGGTTAACCATGCCATAATGCCCTGCCTTGCATGCCTTAGACTAACCTATGATTTACAGATTTTCTGGCATATGTTGTCCCACCACCAACATTAAATAGGATTTACCCATCTGTCTGGTCATATTCAGATATGGAATGAGCCATACCACCATGCGCTAAGGCTGGCCCTATGGAAGAATGGTGCCTATCGGGTGGTGCTTGGATCAAACTCACACTCAAAAGATTTTAAACTGGACCCCCGTGGCCGCACAGAATTTTAATCAAGATGAAGAAAATGTGCCTTCCTCAGCCTGCTGCTGTTCTGGAGTGTCGGATTTCAGTTTCCATAATCCATAGAAAAGAGAAGTGATTGAAATGTCAGCTTTTATTTTAAAATAATCTAAAACTTAATAGCTCTCTTTGAATTTGAATGTAACACTTCTAAAGCACATGTTCTCTGCAACGTCAAGGATTTTGATGATTAATGGTGCCAACTTTTATTACATTTCCTGATTTTGCTTAAAGGGTCTACTCAGCAAATTATCTTTCTAAGGAGTGTCTGAAGGGAATCCTGATATCAGCTGTTGTAGACTTTGTAAGAATCTTTACCAATCATCTCTTGTAGAAGAACAGAACATTCCTGACATTCTGAATTTACTCCTTCAACTATTTTGGTATCTCCCTTGAAGATATCTAATTCTTCCTTAAGAAGATGAAGAATTCTTCCTTTTCCTCAAAGAACCAAGCCAGCTGTCCTTATGAAAGTATACCATATGTCTCTCTCTCTGTTAAATAACTTAATGGACCTTCATTCAATTAAGAAAATAATATTTGGCCAAAAAAGGGGCCTAGGTTCACATACTGCACTATTAAGCCAACATGTAGTTTATTGTGACTTATTCAATACTTTATGGTTAAAATATGGTTTAGTCTGATCCCAAACATCATTTCAGAATTAATTTATAATTGTACTACAGCCTTACAAAACTTATTTCACATTCTAAAAAAGAATTTTTTTTAGTGCTATGGATGGTACAGTACTAGCACCATATCTCTCTCAACAATCCTCATTGCCATTACTTCTCTCTCAACTCAGTCGTCTCTTGTAGATTTAAAAAAAACAAAACACAAGAGCTACGGTAACTTTGTCATCTGAATAAGGTTCATGCAACCAGGAGATGCAGTGCTTGAGTGTGGTATGTGTGCGTGCGAGAGAGAGAGAGATATATTGCTTGTCTGTGTCATCTTTCCTCTTTTTCTGGAAGTAAAATGGAGTCACATTGAAGTGTTCCAGACCACAAAGACAAGAAAAGGTCTTGCTTTATTCAACTTCTTTGTCTGTCTTCTGTATGCTAAACATCTGTAGGGTACTAGATCACATTTGTCTGACTTAGTTCTAAAGGTTGAACTTGTATTTCTTCTCCTGTAAAAGAAGTACCCCAGATACAGAAATTGTGGGGAGGTGGAGGGGGAGTGCCTGGCACATTGCACCCTAGTGTTTGTTTCTAAAGCCACTTAGGCCACATTTTGCCCAAGGATGATGAGGATGATAATGATGATGATTTATTAAATGTATAAGCTGCTCAACTCCCAGCAATTTTTGGCAATTTACAGATGATTGATGCCTCTCTTAGCCCATACCTATCTCTGCACCAAAACTCTTACCCGTTTTTAAATTCTTTCTCACCCAGTGTAAAGGGTGGGTATAGCCCTGTCTTTATTTGTGAGCAGCATAAGTCTCTGAAAACTGAATATAACAGGCCCAGGATTGGTAGGTGGGGAGATGCCGGAAAAAGAAAGCCTGTTCAAAAATGGGCCAGATCAAAATTGCCCAGACTGGGAGAGGCAGTTGGGCAGTGGCTAGGAATGTTCCCAGCTCTCCTATTCTAAGCCCCATCCCTCCTGCTCACCTACCCCAGAGTGGAAGAATGATTAAGAGGTGGGAAAGAAGTGGAGAAGCTCGGTGCTTTGTGTTTTTCCTCTGTTGGAAGGAAATCTTACCAGGGTCTGTTCTGAGCCAGGAATGAAGATATGCAGGCAGTTGCTTGAACAGAGGTGATTTTATTTTCCAAGAGCATGTACAGAGTATGCTGCTTGGAGGTGGCCACCCTTGTATTTCCCCCACAAGTTCTTCAATTAGGAGAGCTTGGCTGTTGTAATGCAAAGGTGTTCCCACCCTCTAGGAACTGGAGAGAAGTGCAGTTTACTGGATTTCAGAGAGGAGGCGCTCTGTGGTCAGACTCCCAGCTCTTTGTGTTTCCTGTTCTGATGGTCTGGGTTCCCTGCGGGACTTTGGCTTTGTCTACTAGCCTGGACTGTCCACCTGGGAAGGAATCTTTTGTTATGATTATGGAGATCTGTTTGGCTGTTCACCTGAATGGGCTCTGCTAAATTCTGTGAATGAGAGACCTTTTGTTTTCCAAGGTTTCTGATTAAATCGGAAGGGAACCCTTTGTCTGAACAGTTGGGCTTCCTTTTACATTTTAATCTCTGGCATCCTCTTTTGCATGGAACCTGTTCTATTTTGTAACTTTTAACCTTTTACCTTGCTCAAGGGGAAGGCAATACTGCAGAAGACAGTGTTCTGGGGGGAGACAACATGGCGGGCAGGGAGAGATCATAATTTCTTCCAACACCTCGTTACTTTCTATATAGCTTAGTCTCTCTGAGCACTGCCCCTTATCTCTGCCTTTGCCTCTGTCTCAGGAGGTTTTCTGTGACCTTCTTCATGGCTGTCCTTTATTTTTTTTCCTTCTGTTTCTTTATTTTTTGCTCTGTTCTGCACTTTGGCTCCTCTTTACAGACTTTTGCGAGACTAGAACAGGGGGCTTTCATTATCTCAGCAATTAACTCGCATACCTGAGCCATGTCATTTTTATCACAAACAATAAACATTTGTGCAACTGAATAGAGAGATGTTCTGTCTGCACTCCCTCCCCACAAACAGTGGGTATATATTTACTCTTCTCTCTGGAGAATGTTCCTTGTAGCTGAAATGGATCTGAGCTGACAAAAGACTTATGCTGTAATAAATTTGACAGTCACAAGACTTTTTCTTTTTGCTAATTGGATTAGAAAAAGCAAACATGCCCTCAAGTTGAGCTTGACTTCTGCAGGCTGCATCCACGCAGGTTTTTGGCAGCACTATGGAAGTGTCTTCTATTGTCTTCTGAGATGTTTTTTCAATTTCCCAATCTACCTAACAGTCCTAGAATTCCCAGGTGCTTCTCCATCCACCTACTGAGCAGGGGCAATTCTGCTTAGCTTCTAAGATCAGCCAAGGTCAACTAGGTGCTTGCACCTTCTGGAAATTTTGTCTTCAGACTTATGGAGTCTCCACCCTCACACTCCAGTAGGAACTGCAAATGTTCAAACTAAGAAGCAGGAATAGGTCACAAAGAAAAGGTTTTGGGAATTCCCCTCAGGCTTTGTAAATATATAGATGTAGTACAACTATTCACAACAGGTTTTTTTTTTAGACAGCCAAGTAGAGAAGACTTTGAGGAATTACACATTAGAGCAGATAATCAGGAATCCAGTAGCCCCTTTTCTGACTAACAAATTTTATTAAAAGGCATAAGCTTTGGTGAACTGCAGCCATTTTTTGCCACCCTAGACTAACATGGCTGTCATCCTACAATTAGAGCAGATGCCTTCAGTAGCATGACAGCCATGCTTCATTTTTGCTTCATTTTATTTATTCATAACAAACAAAGTTGAGAGATAATGCAGGAAAAATTGTCAGGAACATTGCCACAGGGGCATTGGTATCTGGCTGGGGGCTGGAGGAGGAGCATGTATCTAGCTAGTATTACGTACCCACCCACCCCTTCCTCTCCTAGAATCCTCATTGACATTCCATTGGCAATGCATTGAATGATCCCATTGTGATCTGTAAAATAATCAAGAACTCACTCTAGAATAGCATGGAAGCCAGCCTAAATAAATAAATAAGCCAGGGAGTATGACAAACTATGTAAAAGAGTGTGAGAAACAATATAGAGAATTTTCATTTCCAAAATTGTTTTCCTTTAAGAGTTTTAGGATACAGTCACAAAGCTTCTCTTCTTGGCTGTCCTGTCCTAGGTTGGCTTCCTCAGAGACAAGTTCTATTGAGTCATTGAGAGTTAAATATGAATTAGGGTGGGTCATAGATCTGATATACTCTATTGATATTTTCCTTGAACTGGCTCGGTAGGGGAAATCTTTCTTCTTCGTCATTTGCTCACCAAAAGTTTCTTAATGTGGATTGAAGCAATTTGAAATAAGCTTGGGAGAAACTCAGTCAGCCATTTCCCCATCATTTTAGAATTTCAGGTATCTTGAAGTACTGACATATTCCTCCAACTTTTTTTTTAATTTTGCATCAATTAGAGGTATAGACTCATCTGGAAACAGTTGCTTACACAGACAACTGAAATACATTTTTAAATTGCTGGAATTGTATACAGTTTTCACCAACAACAACCACTGTTATTAAACAATTCCTAACAAAGCTAAACGTGACTTTTAATAATAATGCATTTCCCAAGTATTAGCATGAATATAATTTAAAACAATAACAGATACATACTAAAAAACTAAAATAAATCAGGGGAAAATAGTTTTATGCTTGTATAAGTTATCTTCCCATTACTTGGTCATAAACATAGGACAGCCAGTTTTGTTTTCTGAGGGAGAGCATTGATAAGCCTCTGCATATTTTTTTCACCCCTGCAGGCAAAAGATTATCAGTTTAACAATTTGAGTCCTCTCTGCCAACTCATTTATTAAGAGAGCAGCGGGTGGGTTCAAGCAGCTCCAACTCTTAGAGCATAAATGAAAATGAAGCTGGCAAAGTGATCTCTAGAGAAGGGTTCTCCTTTTGATTAAATAGTCTAATAATTCAGCATTGTTCTTAATAATGAATTAGAATCTTGAGCTACATCATTGGGTAGCTCAGTTAGTTGTATATAGTGATGAAGATTTCTGTGCATGGAAGAATGTGGAAATATTTCCTTATATTCTGGAGAGGTGGAATCCCAACTAAGTAAAATTAAATGTTTTTATTTAAATAAAATTTGCATATATGCATGAACAGTTTTGGTGTCTACAAAAGTGCTATGCAACAATATCTTGCAATTTGGAGTGCTTCTGTTCACAATTCCAGATGTAAAGATGTGTAAGAACATTATGTTAGAATATCTAACATAGCCAACAGAAATTAAGCTGTGGTAGCCTTAGAAGATATATTTTTAGTTATTATATTGGGGGTCAAACCACACAATCAATCCCTCAATAAGACCAGTAACTTTGCCTCTTTTGATCCAATGCAAAAAGAAGCTACAAGATACGTATGTGCTCCAAAATTATTATGGGGTTGTGTTAAGTGTCACACACACACACCACACACACACACTTAAATGTAACATACACACACACACTGGTTGTTATTCCCATAGTTGTGTGACAGGTATTGTTGAATAGAATAGGCATTATGAAAACATCTTCTGTTTATGGACTTCTGGATTTTGTTCCAGTCTGTACAAATGTCTTTTTCTTTAACGGAACTATAAAATCACAAATATTATGCCTATCTTGATTCTGGAAATTATTTATATTTTGTAATTTTGTTGTTGTCCATTCAATTTCCCTCAGATATTATCTGCAGATATATACCATATTCTTGCTTATTGTACTGCCAGGGAAGATTGATCAGGTCAGATCTAAAGTATTTTAGGTATAAAAGATGTTTATTTTTACTCAATTGTTTGTGACTGTATTATTATGTACATATTACACTGTTGCATCAGTTAAATCTCTTTTAGACTGAGCATGACTCATGATGTCTTCATGGACAGGCCATGTAATTTTCTTAGCAACAATATGGAAATGCTTTGCTGTTCTCTTCTTCTGGGATATTTTTTCCATTTCTCTCTTTAGCCTGGAGCCCTGGGATTTCCTTGGTGTTCTCCCACCCAAGTACTAGCTGGGTGTGACCCTGTTTAATTTCTTGTTTAGATCAATCAAGGTCAGCTAAGGGGTGTCACAGCTGGACAAAGACAAATACTAGGAATATTACATAATTAGACTACAGCACTGTGAAGTATTTTTTTCATCCTTTGCTGTGCTGATGAATGCTAAATATCTTCACTTTCTGTTGCAATGTTTCCTATTTGTTTCTAAGTTTCCAGAAACAGAGTTCTGCTCCTACACTTTTTTCAAATTTTCTTTGCAACACTCAGTCCATGCCCATTGAACCTGATAGCATGTTTGGAGGTGTTCCTCCCCTCTTTATTTTTTCCCTCCAAGTCTATTTTGCATTTTTGCAAAACTTTACAGTCTACTGGTAATCTCCCTTTTAGAAATGGATGAAACTATTTTAAAAATATAGAGGTGATGACAATAATCACCTGAAGGTCGGAAATAGAAGGTGAGATAAGGAGGACACCCTGATTGCATATAGTTTTCTTTCTTTGCAGATTTAATGTCCTGAGTGGAGGCCTCATACCCCAAATTTAGGCCAAAGTTCCTGACCTAGAGTGCTCCCATAATCCCTGGCCAACATAGCATCCATATGAAAGAAGGCTGACTTGAGGTTTTGTTTAAAATTACCATTTATTTATTAATTTATAAATAAATAACATTGTGCCTGAAGAAAAGTAGTCTACAAAGTATTACCTAACCATGGATATTTTTCATGGGCCACCCCATCTAGGATTACTTTTACGGTACCTTTCATCATTTTCTTTTTCCTTTTCAAATTCAGATTTCTCTTGGGCACAATAGTTCATTGGTTATGATTGATCATACATTATTAAGTCAGTATTGACTCTTAGTGACCACATAGATAGCTTTTCTCCATGATGATCTGTCTCCAATCTGGCCCTTCAGGTCTTCCAGTGGCGCACCTATCACCACTAAACTGAGTCCATCCACCTTGCTGCTGGTCATCTTCTCCTCTTTCCTTCCACCTTTCCGAGCATTAGGGCCTTCTTCAGAGAGCTGGCCTTCGCATAATGTGTCTGAAGTAGGATCATTTGAGCCTGGTCATTTGTGGCTTGAGACCTCTGGGTTAATTTGTTTGATGATCCATTTGTTTGTTCTCTTGGCTGCCCATGGTATTTCCAGGAGTCTTCTACAACACCAAAGTTCAAAATAATATTTTATTACATTTTCTTAAAACAAGAAATAGTCATCATTATTTGCAGCAACAGCAGCAATGGCAAAATAATGGAACAATTGCTCTGCTTCCGATCAGACTATCCAGGAGACTTACTAAAATCAAAACCCAACAGGGAGGGCTTCAGGATTCAGATGGAAATTCCCTGTAAAGGCAGGAATCTTCAGAACTGCAAGATTTGTTCCGACTACTGACCCAGTAGTTATTCTTTATAAACTGGCTTGGAACATTCTATTAAACAGCACGAACTTCATTTATTTGCAACAAAGATTCCAGTATTGTTTATGGTCCTTCATTTTTCCTTGAAGAAAATCACACTCCCTTGCTTCTGTTCTTTTTGGGGAGAGGAAGTCATTTCCTGCCTCACAAGCTATTGTTTCCTCCTTGTTGTCACTGACTAGGATCACATTTCAGTACACTAGGAACCCTTTCTCTGTGTCCTAGAAGATGGGAGGTGTGTGAGTGCCTGAACTACTTGCATGACATACATAGCTAACTAGAAGGTGTTACTTTAGGCTGAAACTATCTCAGTTTTAGTTGATTGTGTCAGTCATTTGGATTAGGATGTTTACATGACTGGCGATCCCCTCTGTAATTCAATTAAATGTGTTGTGTGAATGGGGCGATGAGATTTATTCTTCTAAGTAAGCATGCTCTTCCTTATGTGATAAGCTACCAGGTACTAAGAACAGAGCGTTCTTGACAGTAGTGCCACATATTCCCTCACTGCAGACAAGTTTTCTGCACACAATCCACTGAGGTATTTTGGTTATGACTAACAGAGCAATTCAATGCATCTCTGCTTAGCAATAAGCCCAACTGATTACAACATAATTTACTCCCAGATAAAGGAGACCTCTCTGGTGGCTGTAGCTTAAAAGGTTTTTATTCCACCAAATGTTTTAAATGGAATTGCTTCATACATCGTAGCGAAAATTGACTGCAGGCATGCTTCTTTCAGCTAAAGGGATTCTTTGAAAAATATGCAGATAGCCCAGGATTACCTAGTTGAAAGGTCACTTCTAACAGGTGTGGAGTTCAGTGCAGTAATCTCAGCAGTGATCTTCTCCCTTATCCACAGAAAGTGTCTCAAGGCAAATTAAGTTGTGCGCGATACAGTTTTGGGCCTGAGGATTCATGCCAGGGTATTCAAAACACCAATGTTTTATATTTAGCTGCCGGCTGATTATCTAGGTGTTTGGTAGACCTAGACAGGATTTTATATTTAGTGACATCTGAAACACATTTGCAAAATTGCACCATGGGATAGAATCCAAGCTAATATATTTGAATGCTAAATTTGCTTACTGTGTGTAGTTTTCAAGCTCAGTTACTGTAAGAATAAGAACACTGTATCTGTAAAAAAAGTAACAATGAGAATCAAACGTAATTAATAAAACAGAGCACAAAGCAATTTTTAAGCTCTGGAACATAAAATGCAAGCAACTCCATTTTCACAGTTTCAGGTCTGCCTCCCACCCTCCAAAACAGAGTCTGTACTGAAATTTGGAATTGTCAGTCCCCATAACTTTTCTGAAGATGACTCTAAGACAGCATAAAAATTTGGATCCAGGGCTCCACTAGACCTGGAGCGTGGAAGATGCTGATAGAGAGGGTTTAACGATATAGTTCCATAATGCCATTTAAACTCAATTTGCAGATGTCAATTTCCTCTGTTTCTCAGTGAAGGAGAAGATGAGGAGCCGTATCTTCTTCTGTTCTCCTTCACATAACAAGGAAATTTGCTTTATTTACTGTATATCATTTCCAGACACAGTGATGTGGGCCAGGTATACCAGCTCAGTAAGGAAGGGTCTGATGCAAACTCCAGCCTAGATATCTCCAGGTAGATGTCTCCAGCAGGCTCAGCAAGGCTGGGAGTTAGTAGGAGGAAGGTTTTGTAGAAGAGGCGGGCTGTCACCTAAGTCTCATGGGCCAGGTGTTTCAGCCCAGTAGATTGGCTTAGGCCTGCAGAACAAGGGAAATCTGTCACCGATCTAAGAGGACAAACTGATATTTCAGTATGTTTAATATGCATCTGCTTATAACATAAATGTTTACTGGTACATGCATACATGCATTTTCTTGAAATACATCATGGTGTTGGAAAGAAATCTTACCAGGGTCTGTTCTGAGCCAGGAATGAAGATATGCAGGCAGTTGCTTGAACAGAGGTGATTTTATTTTCCAAGAGCATGTACAGAGTATGCTGCTTGGAGGTGGCCACCCTTGTATTTCCCCCACAAGTTCTTCAATTAGGAGAGCTTGGCTGTTGTAATGCAAAGGTGTTCCCGCCCTCTAGGAACTGGAGAGAAGTGCAGTTTACTGGATTTCAGAGAGGAGGCGCTCTGTGGTCAGGCTCCCAGCTCTTTGTGTTTCCTGTTCTGATGGTCTGGGTTCCCTGCGGGACTTTGGCTTTGTCTACTAGCCTGGACTGTCCACCTTGGAAGGAATCTTTTGTTATGATTATGGAGATCTGTTTGGCTGTTCACCTGAATGGGCTCTGCTAAATTCTGTGAATGAGAGACCTTTTGTTTTCCAAGGTTTCTGATTAAATCGGAAGGGAACCCTTTGTCTGAACAGTTGGGCTTCCTTTTACATTTTAATCTCTGGCATCCCCTTTTGCATGGAACCTGTTCTATTTTGTAACTTTTAACCTTTTACCTTGCTCAAGGGGAAGGCAATACTGCAGAAGACAGTGTTCTGGGGGGAGACAACATGGTGGGCAGGGAGAGATCTTAACTTCTTCCAACAATGGTTTTGTGAGACCTCATGATAGCATTAGACCTGATCTGTTTGAGCCAATGTTGTCAGTGGAACCCTGTGAGTACCTACGTTATTAGACAGATTAATCCTGCTCATGGGAAGAAGATGGTGGGTGGAGGGGACAATCTCACAGAGCAAGGCCAAAAGTTCAAGCAGTATAAAAGGCAGCAATAAATATGTACCATGCAGAGCACAAATGAATACAGGAACTATTCTAATAAGACTTCCCTCAGTTTCATTATTGGGATGGGTAGTTGAGCATTCATATAGCACTTTTCAGAAAAAAGGCCATGCAGATCATTTCCAGCAAAACTGATACCCTGAAAAACTATTTAAGTTGTGGCAGAAACAGTGGGATTCCAGCACGTATTTTCTTAAATATACAAAGTGAACATCTTAGACCACTATAGACAGTCTATTGTTCAGTCTTGTTTTTAGAAATAATTTTCTTTGTCCGTTTCAAGATAATTATAAGATAATTATTGTCCATTTATATTTATTGTATTTATAATGGTATTGAATTTTAAACTTTGCTTTTGTTGTAAACTGCCCAGAGTCCCTCCTTTGAGGGGGGGGGGAGATGGGAGGTGATAAAATTCAACAAACAAACAAATAAATAATCTCATTAGGCCCAGAATCACTGAGCAAGTTTTATGTTCTCAATAACTCTTCATCAGTCAAGGTGGTATATAGTGGTAATGGGAGAAAATGGTGGATGCTTTAGCCATACATTTCCATTCACTGACAATGGCTGAGTTGACACATTGACTTAGGTCAGACATCACCCAAAGCCAAGGCTTATTTAGCCATGGCTTATTGAATAAACTACAGTTTGCTAGGCCAGTAATCCTGGTTTAAAAACCATAAAGGCTGTATTTCCATAGCAGACTAAAAATACCCCAAACTAATGTGGGAAATACATTGGAAGCTAGTTTTCCAGGAGAAGGAATTCTGAAAGCATCAATAACCAGCCACTACCTAGCACAGAGCATGGAAATATTAAGCAGGGTTTCCATTAAGCTGAGGAAAGGGCAGGATGAAAAGGTGCCAGTTTTAAACTCAAGATGTGCCATGTTGAGTTTCTGGCAAGCTTCAGCCATATTCTAGCTAGCCTAAGGGAAACCTGACACAAACCACATTTTGATATAGCATGTTGGTGAACCCAGCCATTTTTAAGTCAAACTTTCTTGAATATATCATAGTTGGCTGAGTTTATGGTTTACACCCTCAATGGGTAGAGTCAGATAGTAAGCCAAGCTAAATCCAGCCACCAGTAAGTTCTGATTTAATATCATCTATAAACTATTCTTAGATGGAATGCAAGAATGGTATGCTAGCATTCAAATTGATCTTACAATGTGCCATGATTGCTTTAATTGCATCCAAGACTATCTTCAGTGCTGCTTGGATGAAGAAACAAACTATGCCTGATTCCACCATTTTTTAAAAATGGAATTATAAGCCACTCTGGACATATATTTTGTAGAAGTGTATATAAACAGAATTCAAAAATAATTAAAATTAAAAATATTTTATGGAGAGAATAAAGTTAGAAATTTACAAAGGGGACCCAAACAGCCAAGCAGTATATAAGACAGCCTATGCCCCAGCTCCATGCAGAATGGTGATGAATACAGAATCTGATTAAATAGGTGAAAAATCTCATCAGTGTAGATCAGTGCACACACTTATATCATGGTGATTAATAGACAAAACCAGCAGTGTCAGTAGGCATTGAAAGAACAAGAATTATTGTCTGTAGTGAGCTAGTGATTCTCGATATGCTTGGTGGAAAGAAAAGGGTTGGAGAATAAACATAACAGTCTTAAGATATGGACACATCTGGAATTATTAACCTTCTGGAGAAGGATACTGTAGACAGGACAAATGTAGAAAGTGGCAATGAGAAGTATAAAGCTTTTACAGTTTAGCTGAATAGTAAGTCAACTCTAGTTGGTTCATCTGACTGGACCAGATGTACATACAGTAGAGAAGCAATGCTTTATTACAGCTAGGGCAGTGTTTCCCAATCTTGGCAACTTTAAGATGTGTAGACTTCAACTCCTAGAATTCCCCAGCTGGCCTTGAGTTAGGGCTACTCCTCGTGCCTCATCTGAAGCACCCTGTTGGAATCTTCCTTAACTAAACTGTGTATTTTCCTAGGATTGCACAACTATTGTGTGAGTCCAGATAAAGGCACAGCTCCTTTAAGGAAATGCTGACCAGTGTGCCTTGTGACCCATTCCTGCTTTGAAACAGCTTTGACTTCAGACCTAAAGCATAACCCTTGGATATCTGGAGACAAAACTGCCTCTCTTGTAACTTGGAAATAACTGAGTTTCTAGGTTCAGATGATATGCTAGGGCTGTTACTGATCTGAATTAGCACATTGTGCAAAAACAGCCATAGACTCCACTGATCTCCTTCTAAAGGCCAACAAATCTAATTAAGTGATGGAATTGTTATCATACTTGGAACTAAAAAACACAAAATGCATTTTTAGGACTTACTAAAAACAGTAAATCTCAATTTAAACATCTTTTCGAGATAACCTTTATTTACTAAATAAATTACCATTCCTTGTCTGAAGGGAAAATTGTTAATATATTGATCTGAAACCCCATTTTGTGCTGAGAAATGTGAACCAGATTAGAAATAGTTGCTCTTAATTCTTAGCTTCATTGATTAAAACTGACTTGCCCTGATTAATGAACTATAGCTTTAGATGAGTAACTGCTGATTAAAACTTTCAACTCTAATAGTTAAAATAGAAAAATAGAAGGGGTGATAGTGGAATCTTTTGCTTCTTGTTTTTCCCCTTGGCAGAAATCCTGAGTTGCCTATGATTTGAACGGCATTGCTCCTGCTTATACAACTGAGTTCAGTGCATTCAGACTTCCAGCCAGCCTTTGCATTAAGTCAGCCAGTCATGTTTTGCTGACTGAAAACATATTTAGAATGCTTGTTGGAGGAAAAGTTATTTTCTGTCTCCTTCAATGACGATGTTTCTAGCTTGTTGCCAACATCGCTCACTGTAGGACAGAATGTAGCATTTCTGAACAAGCATTTGGCACAAGGTTTCACTGCAGCCTTTACAGAATGAGAGCCTGTAGGAGGGAAGAGGCACAGCCACAGGCAAAAGCTGCAGTTATTAATCAATCACTGAAGAGTGAACTCTTTAGACTTCCTCTGGAGGAAGAGAGGAATAGTTCCCCTCTCCTTCAAGAAGCATTTTTGGCAAATTAATCAGTGCTACCTGGGTCAAAGCAAAGACTAGGAATAAGGTAGGGCTGCATCATGGAAACAGTTCTGTACTCAGCATGAATGTTATGCATATGCTGATATTTGCTGGTGCTTTCTTATGCTTGTTTTTTCATGATCTGGTGTCACATACATTGTTCAATGGAATCAATGTTGATATTCCATCTTTGGCTGTTGCTTTCTTATCCTTCAGTATGTCTGTAATTCTTACTTGGTTCATACATTTCTCTTGTCGTTGTTTTAACCATGGCTGATTTGATCCTGCAGGGCTGGTGTGCTTTGGGCTCCTTCAATTCAAACAATGTCATCTATCAGGACCCCCAAAGTGTGCCTTCTCTGTAGCAACACCTGCTCTGGAATGAAGTTCCTCCCGAGATCTGGAGGGCCCCCACTCTGCTGTTGTTTAGGAGAGCTGGGAAGACCTGGCTCTTCACTCAGGCCTTGGTGAGACTCCTCACGTCATTGCACTTGCTATCTTTTATTTTACCTTTTATGTTTTATTGATTTGATGTAATTTCTTTGTTTGATTGTTGTGAGCACCCAAAGTCATTGAGGGTCAGGCGGCATACAAGTTTAAATAATAATAATAATAATAAACAAATCACAAGGCGTTAGGTTTATACAAGATGTTAAACCTTAAGTTATGTCTTGGTCCATGCAGCATGACAAACCAAAATCAAATGCATCATGTTATTGCTTAATAGATTGTAATGAACTACGCTTCCATCTCTTCCTCTAAGTGGAATCCCTTCATATATACATCTTCAGGATGGTGCAGTAGCTCTTAATTAGTTGGGGGAGAATCTACCATGGAGGGAAGGTCTGCCTGGCAAATGTATTGTAAAATTTCAGGCAGGGATACATTCTCTGAGGCAGATAGTGTTTTCCTATCCTGCTAGACGAGACTTGGGTAGATTGAATATCCATGGGCAGTGGGTAGCCTGATGCTGTCATACAACAGGATGAACGACCTGGATTCCATGGAGAGAAGCGATGGAAAGTGTTTCTGAAGAACTGCAGCCTTAGCAGCTAACCTGTTGGCCTTTGCAGAAGAAGAGGTTCTGGATCATACTTTAAACAGTCAATGGCCTTGTACTGGATACTGCCAGGGGGCCATCAGTGATTCACATTGTATTTGGGTTACCAATGGCATTATTCCAATTAACACAGTATAATATGGGGAATGTAGAAGGAGTTGCTGATCGGTGCTGCGTTTCTTTCTGCATTGCATTACTTCTCTTTTCATTCATTCCAGTATTGAGATTTTATTTTAATTTATAGAATCCCAAATGTAACAAAGGTCTATGTACTTCAATCCATGAAGTGAGTAGCTGGCACTGAACTGAGGAATTGTAGAAAGGAGATTCAGTTTAAGGGGATTGGTTGAGTTTTTATAGTTTAAGAAATCAAGGGTTTTGCTCTTCTGAAACACTATCTAAAGACAAAAGAATAGTGTCACCCTAAGGAGAGATATAGGGACATTATATATTGATTGTACATCTGATAGCAAGGGATATATGATGTTATTTCTTTGCATTTTACGCTTGAGAATAGGAAAACAAAGTATCTGAAATGTTCCTGGGCAAGATTAAAACCCCTAGATAATTTTATATCCCCTTAAATAGTTGTGTTGAATAACTTATTTTTAAAATTATATTTAAACATATTGTGATCAAGAAAATATTGAAAAGAAAGACAGTGCCATTTTAAGGGTATAATGCCAACTGTGAACTATTCTATAGTTAGCTTTTGACAACTTCCTGAAATAGTTATACCACAAAGACTTCCAAGTTGGTTAATCTGGTTGAAATCCAAAATCTTCCTGTACTTTTTAAATGGTTTCAAGACAGCCTTTTATATTTGATATCACTACTTAGACACATTAGATCTGCCCCAGAAGACCACTCAGAAGCTATAGCTAGCCAAGAATGCTGCAGCACAAGTAGTTATGGGCATACCTTGGTAGGTCCATGAAATACCACTACTGTGTGAGCTGCGCTGATTACCAGTGGGCTTCTGAATGCAATTCAGGGTGCTGGTGGTCACCTATAAAGCCCTTTATGGCACAGGGCCTGGATGTTTGTGGGATTGTCTCCAGTTATCTCTGTGCCTCCTGTAAGATCTGACAACTTTGGCATGCTCCAGGTCCTATCAGTTAAAACAGTGTCACTTTAACTGACTTAGGAGACATGTCTTCTCTGTTGTAGCACCTGCCCTATGGAACAGCCTCTCTCTTCCAAAATTCAGTTAACCCTGAGACTGCTGGCCTTTGAGAAGGCCCTAAAAACCTGGTTCTTCCCTTTGGTGCTGGGCAAGCATGGTATATGAGTATACCATGTAACTATAAAAGTTAAGTGCCTGGTTTCTGAAACAACATGTTTTACTTAACTATATTTTATTTAGAATTTTTCCTTTCTGATGTTTTTAACCCTTATTAGCCACCCAGAGTTGCTTGGCAAGTGGGCAGATATATAAGTTGAATGAATAGATAAAAGTTTAAGTTTGTATAATATTGAACAATTCCTTTGGTTTTAAATTATTTGGATATACACATTCTTTCTACATTGTTATTGAGTGTTTAGATCTCATGAGCTTAAAAGGAAATAATTGTACTTACCTCATTTAAAGCTAAGTTGGTTTCAGCAAAACTAAAATTTTTCTTCCCTCCTCCATGTTATTCTATGCTTTACCATTTTTTTCTACATTCCAGGTTTCTTAGAACAAAAACAATTGGTTACTGTCATCAGAATACCAATTGTTGCTGAACATGTACTTAAAAATAAGCACTATTTTAATGCAGAAAGAATATGTTTTAAAAATTAAAATAATAAAATGAGCATCTGTAAGTATGGAAATGCTTGACCTATCACCCCTTGGCTGTAAATGATTTTTAAAATAAATAAAGACTATTATGGTAAGTGGTATTGATCTTGTATTGGCCCTAGATCTTCATCCCAGGGCCAATTATTTGTTTGCATTACTGAATATATAAAATTCTTAACAAAAACACGTGATATTTGTTGGGAAATTTGTAAAGATGCAGATATGGACAACAGAATTGCATAACTGAGAGCTGTAATGCCAAAAAAAAAATTGTGTGAAATAGGTGTTACGATGGTGATCAAAAACAAAAATACTGTACATATTTCCTATTATCAGTGGCATAATTGGTATAATCTTCTAACAAGTATGCCAGTACAATACTGAATAAAAGATTAACATACCACCAAAGCTAATAATGGATCAGGTCTGAAAACATGAAATGGCCAAGGTCTTAATATGGTCCCAAAACCATAGATTCCCTATCTATGATGTAAAGGTAGTTATTACCCTTGGGCAGAGGTGGCCACCACCTATGTATACATAAGGTAGAATGCATATTTTGTATTGTGTGCAGAAGTTTTCAGCTATAAGCCCATCTCCAGGTAGGGAGAAAAAAATTGTTGAAAGGTTAATAAACTGCTGCCAGCTTGTGTTGACAGTCTTGGGTGAGATGGCCCAGCAGTCTGACTCAGAATGGCAGCTTCCTATATTTCTGTGAGTCACTGTTCTGGCTTCAGTAAACTTCCTGACTGAAGTAAATAAAGCCAGAGCAGTTAACCATAGAGAATCATAGGATACAGTGGGCAGACTCCTGCCTGCTCATTTGCTTTGGACTCCTGAATGCTTTTAATTTTTCCCCATAGTATTCTAGTCTGACAGTTTGAGAAATTACTAGCTCTTGAGCACAGAAGTCACAAGCTGAGTACGATGAAAGCTATTCATTAAGGGATTTAAAGTCTATTTTCTCAACATAATTTTACAGTTCCAGATTAGGCTTCATATGATTTATAAATAAATTTTCATGTAGCATGTCTGAAACAGAACTGAATGAAAACTGAAATCAAATGTCCTCTGCTTGAGCAGCGGATTCAATGTTTGCTGGTAAAGTACCACATGTATCTGGACATTCAGCACAAATCTGCGCCTATTCAGCAGGTTATTAGCAGCCTCTTTGCAAATAGTAATACATGCAAATGTTTAAATCTGTAAAAACCCCAACAATTATGTAATTATACGTAAAGATCAAGGGCAAGCAAGGACGAGGAAAGCTAAAGGACAACAGAAACAACCACACTCGACATGTGAGAAGCCACAAACCCAGAAGAGAGCGAGTAGCTAAAGGGCGAAGGAAACCCGGAGGTTGCCTTTTCTCTCCCGCCCAATAGAGAGGGCGCGATGGCTTAAGGGACATGTAGTCTGCATTGGGAGGTCTCGCGAAGCAGAGCTGAGGCTCAGAACTACGTTTCCCAGCAACCTTTTCACAGATCGATTTCTCCCACTGTTCATCTTGGGCGCAAATTATCACGTTTTGTTTATCACTGGAACCCCGCCCTTTCCTAACTCACGAGGGATGTCGTCACTCCTCATGAATATTAAGAAGGCGCTCGAATAGCGTTGCTTATTAGGGAGAGCGGGCGAGGGAAACAGAAAATTACACCCTTCGTATGAGGCCTGCTTTAATTAATATTCATAAGCAGCCTCAGAAGGAGAGGAGAGGCCACGCCGGGCGGGCGGGCGGGCGGGCGGGAGGAGGCGGTGGCTGCTGCCGCTGATCCTGTCTCTTCTTCAGTCCCTAATGGCGCTCGCGACAACGGCAGCAGCTGCGCGGCGGCAAGTCTGAGCCGAATGGAACGCTAAGACACCGACGGAATGTTCGCTGTTGCTACATAATCCCGCGCCCCCTCCCCCTTTCGGAACGCGGCTCGCCCGGGAGTTCTACAATGGAACCTGCGCAGCAACCACAGCTTGGAAGCAGAGAAGCGCCGGCCCCGATGATCGGCAAGGGGGAGCGGCCGAGCAACTCGGGCCAGGCAGCCCCCGGCATCGCGAGCGGCAACGGCATAGGAGGACCCAGCCCGTTGGAGGGTGGCAAAGGAACAGCCGCCGTCACAGGAGCCGCGAGAACGGGGGTAGTCGGCGGCCACCACCGGCGAAGGAAACGAGGGGCCGTGGCCACTGGCTGCGGTGCTTCGCTCGCGCTGGCGGCCAACGGGACTCAGGCGGCGGCGGCGGCGGCTATTCCCGGCAGCGGAGCCAACTCCCTCCTGTTGCGGAGAGGCAGACTGAAGAGGAATCTCTCGGCGGCTTCTTCCCCCGCCGCACCGATCGCCGCTGCCACCGCGCTGGGTACCCGCAGCTTAGATCGGAAGACCCTGCTTTTGCTGCCCAAGCCGCCTCGGCAGTTTCAGCCTCTCCAAGCGCCGGAGCGAGACTGGGTGCGGCGGGACCTACAGCGAGGATGCGTCCATGTCTACTATTACTATCAGCAGCAGCAGCAGCGAGGTAGCGGCGGAGGCGGCTTCTCTCTGCTCCCGGTGCTTTGCAATCTGGAGACCACCGCTGCCGAAGTGGCGCTTCGGTTGCTGCAGCTCGGACACCGGGGAGGAGGGAGTAGCGCTGTCCGGGTTTGGGGGAAGGGGGCAGCCATGGCCGAGGCTCCGCTGTGCCCTAAAGAAGAGGGGATGGCAGATGATTTGGTCCTACAACCATCAGCTTCTCTCGGCGGGAAAGAAGAGGCACTGCCCGAGCCCGTGGAGGCTGCGGCTTCTTCGGCGGGAAGTTTAACCCCAACCCCAGTCGGCAGAAGGCCGCGAAGCCGTCGAGGGGCCCCGAACGGCTTGGGAGCTGGAGAGGCGGCTATCCGGCCCAGGCGCCTGGCTCTCAGTGGAGGGGAGAGCGGCCGGGCGAGTGGGCAGCCCAGCTTTTCCCCCTCCGACTGCAGCCCCGGACGGGCCTTTCCACCGCCCCGCACCGAACTCTACCTGTCCGGCCCGCCGCTCTCTTGCCCGTCCCTCCTAGGGGGGTCGGATACCGAGAGCTTCAGCCCCAGCGCCGAGAGCGCCTCCGACCGCCTGGATCCGTACAGTGGGGGCGGGGGCTCTTCGTCGTCTTCAGAAGAATCGGAAGCGGATCCTGAGGCGCCGGCCGCGGCGAAGGAAGAAGGGGCAGAATCGGGGCCTGGAAGAAGCCAGCCACGCCGGCCAGGCGACCCGCTTTCGGTGCACAGGCCGGAATCCCGGCTAGGGAGAGCTTCGGGGGAGTCCCCGGGCAAGGGGAAGGCTTTGCGGGGAAGTTCCTCTCCTGCTGGGGAAGCCGCCACTCCGCAGCAGCCTCCGGCCTTGTACGTCCAGCTCCACGGAGAGACCGCCCGCAGGCTGGAATCGCACGAGAAGCCCCTGCAGATTCAAAACGACTACCTCTCACAGCTGGGCTTCCGGGACCTGTGGCGGGTGCAGGAGGAGGGCATGGACTCGGAGACCGGTTGCCTCATCCGTTTCTATGCAGGTGGGTGAGAAATGAATGGGAGGCGTGTTTTGCGCTCGGGGGAGCGTGTGAATCATCCGTTACCGCTCCGTTTCCTGGGTTTAACGAAGTGCGGGATCTCGCCTTGTCTGTGAGGTACTGGGACCGGGAAAAAAAGGAGATAGATCTGCTCTCATACTTAGCCATGTCTTCAATATGGGATGGTTAACCCAGGAATATTTTGGTGAAGAAAATGTTACTATTAGTGGGTGAAGTGGGAAAATCAAGCTTCAGAGGGTGGGGAGTTTAGGGGAAAAGATGTGATCACTTTATCTGATACAAGTGGTGGGTGCCTGTGGCTTTATCTTTTTCTGTGTTACTTTTGTCAAGCTTTGGAAGATTTCCAAGAATGGATCAGAAATGTCCTGAGTCTTGATCCCTTTTGTCTGCATTTTCCAGTCTGTTTATAATTAGGTTAGAAACATGAGCAAGGAAAAGCTCTGAAGAAAGAGTTGGTACAGAAGATCTGTTAGAAAAGACATCCTGATTGGCCTTTGGAACTTGTCTTGATACTGAGTAATTTCTTCAGATATTCATGCCAAGGTGTGAAGGGTGTCTGCAGAGACTTTTCTTGTGTACCAGCATGTGGAAGGGCACTACTGTCTGCAAATACTCTTTCTCTCAAACATGCCCTCCAAATTTGCAGTAGGAGAATCAGGTCCTTTGTGGAGAAGTTATTTCTTGAACTTTAGAAGAGAAAGCACCAGCCACTACCTCTTTATTGGGGCACCTGAGTGGGTGTGAGGAAACACTGTTTCAAGGCACATGCGCACACACTTCTTTAGGCAAAAAAATCTTCTTTATAAAAATATATGAAAGATGCAGTCTTTCTATTTTCTAGATGGAACTAGTTCTCCTTTACAAAATGCTGTGTGTTGGCTTGTAATAATGTTCTGGGGCAAAGTAAAAATACAGGTATAGGGATAAAAAATCTGAGACTTGCTGTGTAACCTTTGGTTTATTTATCTGAACAGGCTTTGCAATCTAAGGTCAAACCCTCCACCCAGTCCAGTTTAGATTCATTCAATCTGGGATTAAACTTGTGTTTCCTCATGGGTGAAAATCATTGCATATTGGAAGATGGAAAAGGCAAAACATAGTTTTTCAAATGTTCAATTTACTCTAAGTTCTTAAGATCCACAAGGCTGAATGCAGCCTGCTAGCTGACTTTTTCTGTGTTATCCTGTCAAGTCTTGATCATTTCCCCTTCCTTCCTTCCTGCCTTCCTGCCTTCCTGCCTTCCTGCCTTCCTGCCTTCCTTCCTGAGAGCTAAGTATATCTGGATCTTGTTTATATTTGGTATTGGATGTTCATCAACATACTGATTTGATATCTATTAAGCTTTGCAACACTTTGGATTTGAAAGCAGAAAAGTACCTTAGGTTGTGCTCCCATACAGTAGGCACACCTTTTGTCTTCATTTCTCTAAACCAAATGTGTCTTTTCCTGGGATCTTGCCTTTTTGCCTTGAAATCCAAAGCACTGCACATCCTTAGTATTTACAAATGGATTCACACAATAAGCTAATCATGTGTAGCTTACTGTGTTGCATGAATTCAGGTATTGTGGTTTGCTAATGGTTTATAGTTAGCAAGTTGTGTGAACTTACACAACTGGTTATTCAAAAAATTATGGTTAAGTAAACCATAACTTCGTGTATTGTAAGAGCTTAACCTTTTAGGTTAGTTGAGTAGAGCAAATAATGAAGAGATCTTTAGTTCCATATTTAATCTTAGTTGTATGAACTACACTAGCAGGATCTGTAAATTTCAGATTCAAAGCTTTTTTCTTGTATATTGCTTGTTCCTTTTTTAAAAGCAGCTATAAGTAAAGTATTGGGGCATTCTTTGAAAGAACTGCAGCAGTTTGGAACGTTTTGATAATGAGACCAGCCTTTCCCAACTGGGTGTCCTTCAGAAGTTTAACTATGGTAGATGGAGATGATGGGGGCTGAAGAAGACTGCTTGATTGTCAAAGTAAGACATTATAGGTTCAAATACTTAAAAGTTGGTGGTGGTCTTGGAGCTAATTTCCTCAACATGGTCATTATGACGTTCTGTTTCAGAGAACTGTAACATGTCCCATTGGGCTACTTTGGTGGAAAACATCTGTTTATAAATGTTGTATACAATATTAACATAGAGGCCTGATATAGAGTGTTCCAAATAATCTTTACCTAACTTTATTTGTTATGGTATAAAGTTAAGCTGCTGCTTGTGGTTGCAGTCTTTTTCTCTGCTGATTAGTTGCTATTAGATGTTTGGATTATGCATGAGGGATTTTTGTTTGATGCCTTTTTGCTTGTTTAGAAGATAAAAAATGAAGAATTGGAAAGAACACAGATGTGCAAAAAATTATAAATAGAATATTAGGGTACAGATACACCTCATGTATTCAGAATCACAGCAGGATTTGTGGAAGTTTGGCTGCAGGTGATTTTATCGGATGTGAATAATGTTATCTTTGAAAAAATAACCACTTATTTCAGAAGCTGTGCTACCAGCCTTTTTCCTATGTACAACTTAAAGCTTTAGAGGTCCTGTTCTCCTTTAAGTCTAGCTTCCTCCTATGCAGTTGTGATGTTTCAAACTGGCCCATTTAAATCTTGCTTAAAATATCTGCCTCTCAGGAGCTTGAGCATACATTTATTTTTACACTTTGCTTGTCTTTTTGTAGCTGCAAGCATTGATTTTAAAGCTGTGGCAAGAGGTAATTCACTTGATAAGTGAGATTCCTGAGGGGGTGTGGGGGATGAAAGGAGGAGAATCTAGGCTTTGCAGTAGAAGGGGAATGTGTGCTTAAAAGATCAATTCAGCCTGACCTGCATCCTTTATTGGAGTTATCTGTGGAATGCTTGTTCCCCCAACAAAATGATGGGAAAGCCAGTTATTTCATTTGATATGACTCTTGTTTGTTCTCTTAGCAGTGATGATCCTAAGAGGAAATAGAAGATTCAGACCTGAGGAATTATGTGAGCAGTGCTTGGGAGACACAATTGACACAAGCTGGCCAGGGAATGCTTCCCTTGATTAAGTCTCACTGAATAGAGGGATACTTTGGAGTAAACACAAGGACTTTTTGTGGACCATTTTAACAGGTCATGACTTCTGCTAGGGATGTGCTGTGCTTCAGGCTCAGTCTCCAAAAGATGCTTTACTGTGTTTGGGAGTGTGAATGTAGCACCTGTTTGCAGTACCTTAAAGAAGCCCTGTCTTTTCCCAGGATGTCATGGCAGTTGCTGCAACAGGTGCTTTGATGAGCTCTGAAGCACTTTTTGGAGATCAGTTCTGAAGTGCTGCACACCCTGAATGTCTATACAGATAATCTTCAACTTATAACCATTCGTTTAGGGACCATTTGAAGTTACGACAGTGCTGACAAAAAAGTGACTTATGACAGGGCCTGACATGACTGTTATAGTGTCCTGGTGTCACATAATTCAAATCTGCGTCCTTGGCAACCAGTGGTTGCAATGTCCCACAGTCACATGATCGCCATTTGTGACCTTCCCAGCCAGCTTCCAAGAAGCAAAATCAATGGGGAAGCTAGATTCGCTTAATGACCATGTGATTCCCTTGATGACCATGGCACAAGGTCATAAAATGGATGTGGTCACAGGGTGCCTTGCTCAATGACTGCTCTGCTTAATGATGAGTTTTCCAGTCCCTGTTGTAAGTCGAGGACTACCTGTATAACTTCTTGGTAAGCTAATAATCAGTAATAACCAAAGAAATTATTATTTACTTTAGGAAGAACCGGCTTAGCCACACTCCACTCTTTATAAATGAGATAGCTGTGGAGTCAGTTAGTAGCATTCGATTCCTGGGGGTGCAGATAACGAATAGTCTGTGGTCTCTTAACACCGCATTTTTGGTAAAACGAGCGCAGCAACGTCTGCATTTTTTGTGCCGGATGAGGAAAGTACAACTTCCATCTCCCATCCTCTTTACTTTCTATAGAGGCACTATAGAGAGTGTATTGACCAACTGTATTTCCATCTGGTTTGGAGGCTGTAGTGCCTCGGATAGGAAGTCTCTGCAGAGGGTAGTAAGGGCAGCAGAGAAGATAATTGGGATCTCACTGCCTCTCATCCAGGATATAGTATATGCACACTGTCTGTCCAGAGCTCTAGTGACTCCTCCCATCCTCATCATGGCCTGTTTTCTTTGTTACCCTCTGGGAAAAGTTTCCGCTGCATCTGATGTAGAACAGCCAGATTGGGTAATAGCTTTGTCCCCCAGGCTGTTAGATTCCTGACTACTCAATAAGTTTTTTTTTTAAGTGGAATGTGTAAAGAATGTATATTTTATAATTATGATATTTTTATTTTAGTGTCTGATTGTGTTTGTGAGCCAACTGCAATGAAGTTTCATTTTATTATGCACTTGGTGTATAGTGTATAGTGGAATGACAAAGTATTCTGTTCTGTTCTAGTATTGCCCTGCAAAATGGTATGAACAAGCTTACTGCTCTCCTACTTTCTTAAATTTGTCAAGGGCAGAAATATGACTTAAGTGTCTGTGTGTGTGTGTGTGTGTGTGTGTGTTTGGCAGAGTGATACCACTGATGGTCTTATTAAACAGCTATATGAAAATTTTAATGAATTATCTTGGCAAATTGTCAGCTGTATTCAACTGTTGTTTACCTCCCAGTTATGAAAGCACTTGCTGATTTTGTAGAGGACCAGAACACAAAGTACTTGATGCATTGGCACTTCCCCCGCCCCCCACTGCCATTGAAACCTTGTTGTTGTTGTTTATTTGTTCAGTCGCTTCCGACTCTTTGTGACTTCATGGACCAGCCCACGCCAGAGCTTCCTGTCAGTCGTTGCCACTCCCAGCTCCCCCAACGTCCAGTCCGTCACCTCTAGAATGTCATCCATCCATCTTGCCCTTGGTCGGCCCCTCTTCCTTTTGCCTTCCACTCTCCCTAGCATCAGCATCTTCTCCAGGGTGTCCTGTCTTCTCATTATGTGGCCAGAGTATTTCAGTTTTGCCTTTAATATCATTCCCTCAAGTGAGCAGTCTGGCTTTATTTCCTGGAGTTGAAACCTTATCTACATTAAAAAAAAAAAACTTCTCACCCCCCCCCCATCCAGTAAGGTCCTAAAAGTTAAGTTAAATTGATGCAGGGCCTCCCAGATGTCGCTAAACCAAAACTCCAGTAGATCCAGTGAGCCTGGGAGATGGCTATCCATATGTTGCAGAATTGCAACTCTCTATAGTTCCAGCCAGCAGAATTGTTTCCCTGTTTCTGTTCAAGAATTTTCTCCACCCTTCCGTAACATGATATTTTTGATGATGGAGTGACCTTTGAGAAATGTTAGCCTGTTTCAACTTTAATTTGGGAAGTGATTGGTAATACACCTTGTGGTTGTACTCGTGCCCTGAAGTTTGCATATTTTGAACTTTTCTTATCCCATCTATGTGGATTAACTTCAAAGGATTTTCACTGGACTCAAGTTGGCCTACTTTTTAGGTGTTTGCTTAGGATTGCAGCCATATATTAATATAATACCCCAAGACACATACCAAAAAGCAGTTGAGTTCTGTTGTCTATAACCAGTCTTGTCCAGTTTCACTTTGCTTGGGCTGTTAGTCCTATCTGTTAAGAACTAAAAGGCCGCCTTCCTGCTGATTCTTTTGCCTTTCATTATTGGACATAGTTACTTAAATTTTGTAATAACTCTCCTCATGGTGATGGTGGTATTGATATACTTTGGAGCATTCTGTGCAATTAAACTATCCATCTGTTCAACTCGGAACACTAGACGTTTCATACACCCTCGTGAAAGCCCTCAGAACAGTATAAAAAAGAACTCCAAGCTCTCATCCAAACACTTCCCACCAGCTTTGTGCTTGCTTTTGTTTACTGAGTAGTGTTCTCTTACCAACACAAAGGCTACCTAGAAAATCTTCCTGGTATTCTGTTTTCCTTGCATATTAACAGTGCATTCCTTGCACTGTTTCCAAGTAATACGGATGAAGTTTAGCTCTGCAGTAGCAACTGAGGCACAACTACCTGGGAGTGCTTTATTTTCAAGATGCTTTTCATATAATGTTTGGAGAAATGCACAATACTTGGACATAGCATGAAGGACTATTGTGGTCAGTGGAAGGTGGACCTGACAGGAAAAGATTAACACCACATCTGAAATGCTGTGAACTGTGTGAAATCATTATTTGAGGGTTCACCCTCTTCCTGCTCTGCACCCATCATGTAGTGGTTAATACCTTGCTCTCTCTGCCCAAGGAAATAATTTGTCATCTTAGGGCATCTGAGGTTGGAGACCCCAAATGTGCTGTTGCCTTCTCCTTGTTCCTTCAGCCTCTCTCTCTGTCTATGAGTCATCAGATGATGGGATGAATAGGACGGACCACTGAGTTTTTGGAAGGAGCAGTAGCTCTTTATCTCCTGCCATAGTTTAGGATTATATTTCTGCTTTGGAAAAGGCATCTGGGGAGGGGTGACGGGGGCTGGGTGTTTTGTTCCTTGTGGGGGTAGATGGGGACCAACTAATGTTAATCCTTTCTCTCTTAGCTACCATGCTGGTCATCAGGAGGCCAGTTCATGCACCCCTGGTCCTTTTCTTGGAGCTTAGCCCCCTCCAACCTGCCACCACATCCAGTGACATTTGATTTTGCCTCTGCCATCCTGCTGATGGGGTATAAGACCTTGTCCCTGGCCCACTAGGCTGTTTTCCTGGCTCTGCTTTGCGGCCTTCTTAGCTACAGCCTTCTGCCAACACACTGATTAGTTGGTATGCGACTGCTGATCATCTTTACACCTTTTTTTTCCTTGGCTCCTCAAAATGGAGCCATCAGAAAGTCACTGCTTCTCCTAGAAGGCAGAACGTAAGACTGAAGAAATCTTAAAACACGCTTGAAGAGTCTGAAGCAGCGGAGGTAACCCTTTCCTTTCAACTCCGGTTCTGATGACTGGAAAGTACAGTATCCGTCCTGTTCTTTTCCTTCTGGGTTACGGAGCCAGAAACACTCTTTTGTTGCTCAGAAACAATGATTCAATGTTCTGGAGTATTTCAAGAGGTTGTCAGTCTTTACTAGCTGTATATTCTATGAAATGTTACCATGCCCTAATCAGAGAAGCATGTGTGTACAAGAGTGAGTAAGAGAGTGATGGCTTTATATTATGTGATTCAGTTCAGAATATCGTCCAAATCTCAGTCTCACTTTTCTCTCATCTAGCATCTCCAGATGTTAGGCACCACAACTCATCTCTAACTGCTGGGTAGATTGCCCAGAGCTGATTAGAATCCAATAAAAATTAGAGAGCTGTTGATTTCATATTCTTCAGTTAAAAAAAAGGTATGAACCAGGCATGCATGTAAATTCCACAAAGGGTAAAGTCCCAGCTTTTCTGCTATGTCTTCACTGTGAATTTTGTAAAATTGTGAGATCTAACCTAGGCTTCCCAAGCATAGTCTGCCTTTTCAGAAATATGACCACTTTCTGCTCTTCATTTTCCTGCTTGTTTCAGCTATGACTTAGTTTTGCTTTTCATCCCTAAGTTTTGCTTCTGTGTCCAGATTATTTGGCATTGTGTAATGACCCTTCCAGGCACTTGCTGTGGAATCCTACTAAAGAATTGGCCACATAGTGTGCATCATTTTTAGTTGGAAAGCTGGCAGACAGTATGTATGAATGCCACTGCTAATCAGCACAAGAGCTTTTGGAAGAGCATAATGTGTTTCTATCTTGCTTAGCCATTTCATTATATCTTGCTGGCATGGCTCCATGTCAACAGCTTGCTGTTGAAATGAAAGGTTATCTATCCTTGTTGTGAACAATTAAAAAGAATAACCTGTTATTTGTGAGCAGAAGCTACAATCTTAGAGGTACAAAGGTGGTGCTTCAGTCATACTGCTTATATTACTGGAGATAATATGTAGTTGGCATGACTAGCAGCCATGTAGCCGTGTAGCCATGGATAGTCTTACCCTGTATGAATAAGTGTCCCTTTAGAGTAGTAGAAGTTGTCAGCCATCCTCACAATATATTGTTGCAAATTCCATTATTTTAAATTGTTGTTGTTTATTCGTTTAGTCACTTCCGACTCTTCGTGACTTTATGGACCAGCCCACGCCAGAGCTTCCTGTCGGTCGTCAACACCCCCAGCTCCCCCAGGGACGAGTCTGTCACCTCTAGAATATCATCCATCCACCTTGCCCTTGGTCGGCCCCTCTTCCTTTTGCCCTCCACTCTCCCTAGCATCAGCATCTTCTCCAGGGTGCCCTGTCTTCTCATTATGTGGCCAAAGTATTTCAGTTTTGCCTTTAATACCGTTCCCTCAAGTGAGCAGTCTGGATTTATTTCCTGGAGGATGGACTGGTTTGATCTTCTTGCAGTCCAAGGCACTCTCAGAATTGTCCTCCAACGCCACAGTTCCAAAGCATCTATCTTCCTTCTCTCAGCCTTCCTTATGGTCCAGCTCTCACAGCCATATGTTACTACGGGGAACACCATTGCTTTAAGTATGCGGACCTTTGTTGTCAGTGTGATGTCTCTGCTCTTAACTATTTTATCGAGATTTGTCATTGCTCTTCTCCCAAGGATTAAGCGTCTTCTGATTTCCTGACTGCAGTCAGCATCTGCAGTAATCTTCGCACCTAGGAATACAATGTCTTTCACTGCTTCTACATTTTCTCCCTCTATTTGCCAGTTATCAATCAAGCTGGTTGCCATAATCTTGGTTTTTTTGAGGTTTAGCTGCAAGCCAGCTTTTGCACTTTCTTCTTTCACCTTCATCATAAGGCTCCTCAGTTCCTCTTCGCTTTCAGCCATCAAAGTGGTATCATCTGCATATCTGAGATTGTTAATGTTTCTTCCAGAGATTTTAACTCCAGCCTTGGATTCCTCAAGCCCAGCTTGTCGTATGATGTGTTCTGCGTACATGTTGAATAGGTAGGGTGAGAGTATACAGCCCTGCCGTACTCCTTTCCCAATCTTAAACCAGTCTGTTGTTCCATGGTCTGTTCTTACTGTTGCATTATTTTAAATACATGCTATATAAAAAAGTACTTTCTTTTGTCTGTCCTGTCTGTCCCACCATTCAACTTTGTTGGTGACTCCAGGATCTAATATTATATGAGAAGAAAAAAACTTGTTTTATTTGCATTCTTCAACCTACATACCATTGTGTACTGTAATGTCAGCTGGCTTTCTAGTAGAAATAGGATTCCTTGGTGCTCTAGATCTTCTTGAGTTTCCTAAGAATGAGAGTCAAAGTTCAGCAACTTCTGCAATGTTGTAAGTTGTGTTCTCCTGTTGTAGAAAGTCTCTGAGGACATAATCCAGTCTACTTTTAGTTGGCTATCATGTGGTCCAGGTTTTTTCACATATATACAGTAACTTGATCTGGCTTTGCTATTGTTGCTTGTAGGAAATTTCTAATGTGTGGAAGTCATGATTGTTCTCGTAGATAATTGTTGGCCAAAACTTTGACATGTCTTGGAACTTTTGGTGGTGATGGTGGCAGGACTGGGATTAAATTTTCCTGGGGGAAGGACTGAAACTAGTGTTGGGAGTAGAGTGATCACATATCAAGTTGGTGTTTGAAATTTGGCCAAGTAGTACAGGCTGCTTACCTCTGCTTTAATTTATTTCCTGCTCGACCAATATAATTAGTTCAAACATAGTGGCACTCAGATACAGTTGAATTAACTACAGCTAGAATGTTGTGATGCCACCTAGGCTGTGCAACTTTTTGACTACTCTCCGGAGGTCCTCTTATTATGCTCCTCAAGATGTCGAAGGGATCACTCATTTTGTTCAGGATCTAGTTTTTAATTTATTTTGATTTATTTATTTTCTATCCCGCCTTTATTATTTTTATAAATAACTCAAGGTGGTGAACATACCTAATACTCCTTCCTCCTCCTATTTTGCCTGCAGCAACAACCCTCTGAGGTGGGTTGGGCTGAGAGAGAGTGACTGGCCCAAGGTCACCCAGCCGGCTTTCATGCCTAAGGCAGGACTAGAACTCAGTCTCCTGGTTTCTAGCCCGTTGCCTTAACCACTAGACCAAACTGGCTCTCTAGTTTCTCTAGGATGCCATAATTGGGCTATAACCTGCTGTTTGGCAGCAGCAATCTCTAAGTAGGAAGTGACTAATGACAGCATTGCGTTCATTGTGAAATTTCAGGCGGACGTTGGGTAGGTGGAAAATTCCAATTACCACTTCCTTTTCATGAACGCTTCTGTGATAAGTATAAATGCTGGAGGGTGGCTAAATTGCGCAAGCTAATCAGTTCTTCACGTGTTTGAAAAATAGTAGGAGATGAATTTATGACTGAAACCCAAAATGTGGCCAAAGGCTAATGCCATTAACCTATCTAACTTGTTTAACCTATTGAGACTTACCTATTTTTAATGAATGTCTGAAGTGTTTTGCATATATTATTTCAATAATATTTTCAGTAGCCTTATAAGATAATGGATTAATGATATTCCTTAGTTACAGGTGAGAAACAGAAAGAGGCCAAATTTTATTTATTTATAACATTTATAGGCCCCCATAGTCACAACTCTGGGGAGCTTACAAAGTAAAAAACAGAAACAATAGAATACAAAAAGGTACAAAACCCAACAAGGGTCCGGAGAAACAATACCAGCTAAAACTCAAAACACTGCACAAGGGGTCTGCCACGCACTCTTAATGTAAGGCCTGGAGGAACAGCCAGGACTTGAGGGGTCATTTAAATAAACTCAAGATGTGGGCCATACATATCTCAGGAGAAACACTGTTACAGAGGGCAGGGTCCATTCCAGACAAGGCCTCCTTCCTGGTTCCCACCGTATGGCGCTGTTTTAATCGATGGGACCTAGAGCGTGCCACGTCTGTCAGAATGTATGGAACAGGGGGAACTGTAGGGGGTAGTCGGTCCCTAAATAACTTCCAGATGCTGTTTAAGGTGCTGGTTGTTACCTATAAAGCTCTACATGGCACAGGGCTTGGTTATTTGATTTCTGCCCACTCGGTGAAATTGAGCAGAGTGAGCACGCTCCAGGTTCCCTCAGTAAAACAATGTCATCTCTTGGGAATTAGGCAGTGCGCCTTCTCTGTTGTGTTTCCTGCCCTCTTGAACAGCATCCCCTGGAGATTGATATGGCTGCCACCCTAGAGTCATTCCAGAGGTCTTTGAAAATATCACTCTGCTTCCAGGCCTAGGGCCAGGGGAGCCTTAGTTAGTTTATCGCCAGTTTGGGGTATGTCTGGTTGTTTTACTTTTCCAGATGTGCCTATTTTTTATTGTTTGAGTTTTTTTCTTTGTGTATTGGAAGCTGCCCTGAGTCTTTTGGGTGTCAAGCTGCTGCAAACTGAACAAATAAGTAAAATTATTCCAGTGGGCCCAGGATTAGTAGGTCAATCCAAATTCACTCATTAGGGTTCATTTTACATATCACTGGTTTGTTGTAGGTTAGTGAAATAGAATCCCCACTATTTGTGGGGAATTGTTTTTAAGCCTTCTTTAGATGGCAGTGGACATAGCTGAGGACGATGGGAGGGGATTCTTCTGATTCTCAGTTCTAAACCTCACCATTTTTCTGATCTCAGGCAAGTAAAAATCCATCTCCTTTTCTTTCCTTGGCGCTATTCATTATTATCCGTGAAAACAAATCTTATCAAATAAGAGGAAGTGGCCGTGTTTAGTAAACAATATTAATGCTGCAGCGTGAGATGCATCTGAACCAGAGTTCTCATGACACATAGTTGCCGTTAAGCTAACTTAATGGCTTTCTGACTAGCTTTTCATTATGCAGTTTAAGATAATAACTGTATTAACCAGTTCCACATTACTCAAGTTGATTTGCATTTTGCACTGTGGAAGAAATGATGCTATCCTGTACAATATGCTCAAATGGTCTGCTCTTCCTTCTCTTTTGTTTAAAATTGGCGGTCTTAACTAGCACAGAATTAAAGATCGGTTGAGTACTCCTCTATGTAAAGTTCATGCTAATAGCTACTCCTTTGTTGCCATAGTGTTTGTAAAAAGTATAGTAAGCTGTTAACACTGCAACATTATCTTTTCTTCCATCTCTCTCAGTCTGTCTCATGATTCTGAAATCAGTGGGGGGGTATATGTTTGGATTGATTGTCATGTTTTTCACTGAGGACTGCTGTGGCAATAAAAGTGATGCTAAAAGTATTGTGGCTCATCTGTTTTAGCAGCATGTGATCATGGTATTTGTGCTCATGCAGATTGCAAGAAATGATGTTTAACTGAACATCTTGCACTGTTCCACAATCTGCCTATTTTCAATTTTATGTAATTAAAAGATTTTCGTTATCGTAAGAGGAAAGGACAAAAGTAGAGGAGGGAATTGTTTTCAAATAGTGTAGATTTCTAAAGAGCTATGTCTTCCTCCTAATGTCTTAAACAAGATTAAATAGGAACAATGCATATGTGTGAGATACAAAATTTTGAGGTATATTTCACAGCACACTTTTCTTTGGTAATGTTATTGGCACTGCTTTCCATTGAGGCATAGTTTTATTCCCCCTCCCCCCTCTCCAATGGGAGGAATAAATTATCTATTATTCCCTGCTGGCCTAGGCTGTGCCACAGATTTCAATCCTTTTTTTTTTTTAATGTATTAAGATTCATCTAATGGTTGCTTAGTCTCACAAACTCTACTTCTGAAGCTGGGATGTTGCTGAAAGTCTCATTCCAAGGATTTCAGACGATTGATGCTTAAGACCTGTGGTAAAATGAGGATACATCTTGTACTTAAAGTGGATTAACATTCATCTTCAAACTTAGTCCACTATAGAAATGAGAGATTAACATGATTTACTGTGGCTGTTGTGTGCTTCTGCATTTATTTATCATAACACGGAAAGTATTTTATGCATGAAGGTTTACTTGGCTAGAGAAATGTTTACCAGAAGGTCAGCTTTTCTAACAAAATTGAGAGTATGGCTAGCTATGATTAATGAATTAAAACTTTGCCTATTAAACATCACATCAAAATACTTTTTCCCCCTAGTCTGCGTGCTTCTGATCATGAATGAACTGTTAGTTCATTCTAACGGTTTGCTGGAAAAAAGCATGCAGCTTTCATAGGATGGCCTCTGAGTGAACAGGATATGGGGGGCACATGCAAATATTTTCTGGTCTCTTATTCTTTAATGACCAATTAGGCTGTAGAGGTAGAGTTGGAATATGATATCCTCTTGGGTTTGATACCAGTTGTTCACATGCTGATCCTTGCCAGAGTGTTTATAAATTCCCCAGCAAATAGGGCAGCAACAAACCAAAGCTAGCAGAACAAGCAAAGATGAACTGTTCATTCAAATTTGTTTTGATGAATGGTAACCTTGATAAGTGGTTTCTAAGTTTCCACACCCCAGTGATTCCCTGGAGTACAACCATATCCTGTTCTAGCCAGATGGCTACAAAATATGTGCTTGGCTGTATGGCAGCCAGCTGGATCAAAATTGTGGTTAACCCTATTTTTGTATAGCAATCACTCAGAGGCCATCCTATGAAAGCTGCATGCTTTTTTCCAGCAAAGCTGCATATGCCATGCAAAATGTTCATATATAATAGTAAGTCATATTGTGGCTTGTAAGATGAGAATCCATCCATAAAGAAACCATGGTTTATTTTGTGGCAGTAAATCACAGTTTGAAACATGCATGTTAAATCATGGCTTGCTATTTCTGAATTTGGGATCCTGCCTCATTTTTACTATGCTTTTGTCTTCCACCCATTTCTCCTGAATACTGAGAGAACTAAAGGATATAACAAACCTGAGTTACCTGAACAAAACATTATATTGTTCATTTGCAAGTCTAGCTGGCTTGCTCCTGTCAACATGAATAGTACAGTTGATTAATTGATTGATGATGTGCCATCAAGTTGTTTTCAACTCCTACTGATCACATAGATTTTCTCCATGATGATCTATCCTTGTTCTTTCAAGTCTCCCAATGGTACACTCATCACCACTGTAACTGAGTCCATCCACCTTGCTGCTGATCATCCTCTTCTCTTCTACTTTTCCTAGCATCAGCCTTCTCAAGAGAGTTAGGTCTTCGTTTAATATGTCTGAAGTAGGATAATTTGAGCTTGGTCATTTGTGTCTTGAGTGAGGACGTGGAGTTGATTTTGTACAGTAGAAGTGGTTAAAACAATCTTGGCTTGATATTATATGCAAATGAAGCTAGAAGTGGTCTCATGAAAGTAGGTGGGAAGATTGCAGACTGTCATGATCTGCTTTTTGTGGCTATCCTTTGTGCTTATCTTCCTATCTTGGTCAGAGTTTTGATTCACAATTGCTTTGGTAAAAGAGATGGTTGGATTCTTGGTGCTCTCTGAGCTTGGTTGTTTTCTTACAGACATTTCATTACCAGGCTAGGTAACATAATCAATGTGAGGGAGAGAGAGGTTTACTGACTGTCTATGTATAATAGCTTGTCCTGCTAGTCTTCGATGGGGTGTGGCTTGATAGTTCCTTGATTAGGGTATTGATTCTGGTGCTGTTTTCTGCTTATCTGGGTGTTAGCTGTGGGGGGAGGGTTTCTAGGCTATCTAGGTTTTTGAATGGTATGTAAATGGGGTTTATCACTTATGTCTGTTGATGGCTGATTTGTCTGCTAAGCTTCCAGGAATTTCCTAGCATTTCAGATTTGGTTTGATAGAGGAGTTTCTTTGCAGCAAGCCGGGTCATTTGTACATAGGGCGATGAACAAAAGGGTGAGACTATCAGGCTTGGATCCCATCCTTCTCTTGTATTTTTCTGGGAGTGTCAGGTTCCCTCAACCAGGATTTACAGACTTCCTGACTATAAATCAACAGTAAATCACAGATTTTCTAATTTTACATAACTAAACTAGGACTCAACAGGAATGTCACAGACATGGCTCAGCTAGATAAGAATCTTTATTGCAGACAAGAATAAAGCTGAACAAAACAGTTCATTGCCTGGTGGAAAAGCACAAGTGCCTTTATGCATACAGTGGTGGAAACCAGTAGCCTTTTCTTCTCATCCTTCCCACAAATGCATGGATTCTACATGGCATGTGGTGGCCTTGAAGGGAGCAATTGCCAAGTGTAACTGCCAGCTCTGGCCTGTGATTTGCTGGTTCTGAATTCACTTTCTGTAGTTACAGGATTCAGACATCACACTTAGCCCTGGCTTGTATTAATAATTATTTGTGGAATCAGCTACCAGATTGACTAGATTCATATATCACAGTAAGTCAAAATCCATACAAACAATAATGGCTATGTTTACACACTATCCTCAGCCAAAGTCACATGACAGCTTAGCATAGAGTGGCCAAACCATGGCCTCCCTTTCAGCTATTTGGGGCCTCAGAGCTCATCTTTATATACTTTATATCTTTATTTATAAAGATCTATCTATCCCTATCCCTCCCTCCCCTCCCCTCAAGACCATGCTGCCACTGCAGTCTTCTGGGCAAGAATGTAAGATTTAACATACTTATTTTGTTCCTTAAATGTTTAAAACCTTAAAAATGGTATTACTCTGGCAATAGCATCACATTATTACTCATATCCTTGGTGGCTGTCAGAGGCTAGTGGTTCAGTTTTTAAATTATGGTGTTTCACTCCTCTGCAAAAATATTGCTTATCCTGGCTTAGCATAATGTATGAACATAACCTTTTTGGAAAGTGCTCCTTTGGTTACAAGAGCAATAATGTTGGCCTCTGAAAGTTAGAATTGAAGTCCACTGCACTGCAGAAAGAACCCTAGAAGTTTGTTTCTTTGACTTAAATGATATTTCTTGTATGTTTATTTACAAATGTGGATGTTTGTAAGGATTGTTATCCTAAAGATGACATATAAAGACTTGTAATAAAGGCATTCGTAATTTTATATATTTATTAGATTTATATGGCTGTCCAATTCACCGAGTGACTCTGGGCAACTTACCATTTATAGAAAAATGAAAACGGATTAAAAATAGAATAAAATGTAATACAGTATAATAAACATTTAGAACATCAAAAAGCAAAAGGATAACAGAATGACAGAAATAACAATAAGGCCAGAATTAACCACGGCCAACACAAACACATCTTTATCAAGATCTTCATTCTACATGGACTCATTGCCCAGGGGAAGAACTAGATTTTTAAGGCTTTATGGGAAGACGGAATGGTTAAGGCCACCTAAACCTCAACCCCCCAATCCAAAAATGGACACAATTGGCATAACAGATGGATTTGTGCAAGGAGCCTCTAAGCTATGGCTGCTACTTGTTCATCCAGCGGGAGCTGAAAGCCCAGAAGGACCCCCCACATTGCAGACCAGTTCTGTCTAGGGAAGTGTAACCTCTTCCAGGACCAAAAAAAGAAAGTCCCTAAAGTCAGGAGATCTAAAAACCCATAGCCACTTGGTCGTGCTAAGATTTAGCCAAAGCCTGTTTTCAGACCCAGCTTCTTGCACGTGGCTCCTTCAGAACACTATCTTCTCACCTTACTCCATCAGCGTCGCTGAGAAGGTAGTGTAAGCTGAGAAGATAGCATTCTGAAGGAGCCATGTGGAAGAAATGATCGAGAAGCTGGGTCCGAAAAGGATTCAGCAAGGCAGCCAGGCGTTTTTGCTTTGCCCACGGTGGCTGAGTAACAAAGGCCAAGGTAGGTGCAGGGAACTGGGAGAAGAGGCAGCTGGGTGAAGGAATGCAGGCTGGGGAGGGTGGAGCTTGCTATTGGTGGCCTCGTGCCCATGTGGGATGGGACGGGATGGGACGGGATGCCTTGCGCTGTGCATGTGGGCTTCCTGACCACAAGGCAGGTTGCAGGGCTTCCGAAAGGGCAGGGATGGGAGGGAGATAGGCAGGGGGAGTTGAAGGCAGTGTTTGGGGCTGGGAGGAACCAAGCCCGGAATGGCTTGGATTGGGGTTGGGTGCTCAGGCTAACGGCAGGTAAAATTCACTTAACAATGGCAAGAAGTGCTAGGATTGCCATTGCTAAGTGATGCCATCTTGCTTTACAACCACATGGCTTAGTGATGGAAATTCTGGGCTCAATTACCGTTGTTAAGTGAAAACTACCTGTAACTGGGTATCATCAGCATCTTGATGATACCTGACCCTGTACCAGCAGATGATCTCACCCAGCAGTTTCATGTAGATATTAAGAGTAGAGGGAAAATCAAGCCAGAGGGGTCCCACAATGCCTACAGCTAGACCCCTCTCCCAACTGGAAATGGCCCTGGAGGAAGGAGAAGAACCAATGCAACAATAGCCCCTGAGAGATCAAGGAGACCTAGGTTGGATGCACTACCTCTGCCCCAGTTCTGCCAGAGGTCACCTCTAATTATTGTGATCAATACAGTTTCAACAGTGTATCCCATTCTGAAACCTTAAAATGGAAGGTTGGAGACCAGACAAAAATTATCCAGTATCACTGGATCCAGGGAAAGTTTTTTGAATTCATGGTGTGATCAATAACACAGTATGGAGGATTCGGCCTTTGGCAGAAGTGTTCAGCCAAATATTTCTTCAGGATAACTGATTACAATTCAAAGCCTACAACTTATTTTTTAATCGGTTAAGTCGTATCTAATTCTCGGCGACTGCCTGGACAAGTCACTGCAGTTTTCTTGGCAAGGTTTTTTCAGGCATGGTTTGCCATTGCCTCCTTCCTAGGGCTGAGAGAGAGTGACTGGCCCAAGATCACCCAGCTGGCTTTGTGACTAAGACTGGACTAGAACTCATGGTCTCCTGGTTTCTAGCCTGATGCTTTAACCACTACACCAAACTGATTCTCTAACAACAATTTGTACTGTCATTCAAACCACTTAACCAAATTGCTCATTAGTATTACTAGAGAGTGCTTAAATACAGAGGTTTTGGGGGGGGGAAGGTTTGAATGAAGGCAGCGAGAAAGAGAGATTGTGGTGGTTGCTTGCCCTTATGAGAGAAAAAGAAATGGGAAATTTAACTATATGCAGAAATGTTCTTAATCTGCGGTTGTCATAGTAGCCATTATATTTGTAGCAGTTCTGGGAAAGGAGGTCTCAGCATAGATGTTGAAGCCTGAGAAGACAGCTCTCTTGGAAATCTCCAACCACAAACCTGGTACAATCTCCATCAATAGGTTTGGAATCTGGTAAGGACTATGCTAGCTGAATCTTTAAGTGGTTCTGGGGGCCCACCACAAGATAGAGGTTTGTTGAATTGGTTGGAAGAATGAAGATGAACTTTCTATAAACAAGTAGTTGTCCATCCTGATCTTCCATAGAATTTCATTAAATTCTCCCAGCAACCTTATCCAGGTGATAAGAAAGTATTTCCTACTTCAGAAAAACAGGAGCAAAGTTGAGATTGAGACTAAAAACCATTTAAATGATTCAGAAACACATAAAAGGGATGTTTAATTTGGATTCAAATTCATCCTATTGTTGATGAAAAGGTTCTTCCTTTCATTGAAGATACTTGACCTAAGGGAGGTTCCTCAATGAGCCACTTACACTGCCTATCATGCAATGCCAGGGGTTCTGCCTTGAACCATGAGAAAGCTATTCAGGAGACTCTAAGGCAGCTTTTCTCAACCTTTGACCCTGGAGGAACCCTTGAAATATTTCTCAGGGAACCCCTGCACATTCAGGCTCAAATATAGGCCAGAAGTTACAAAATTATTATATCTGTTTCATGTGTAGGCATGTATATATGCATTAACAGTGTTCTTACACCGAAAATAAGGAATGAAACTTACTGATGTGAAGTTGCCCGAATTTGAAATAATTTTTTAAATAAATCGTGATCTCTCAGGGAACCCCTAGTGACCTCTCACGGAAGGAAGGAAAACACGTGTTTGTAGAGAAAAGCACAGAAGATTAAATTCCTACAGTATAAAGGAGTTGCAGTAGGATTAACTGAAATAAGATTGAATTCTAATTTCCTAAAAATACTATGAAAACTAAGAGTACAAGATTATGCTTTCTTGGACTTGTAACTAGCTCCTATGTAGGTTGACTTGGATAGAAGCGTCCTATCTTATTTTATATACTGCTTTGACTTGTTTTTGTTTTTTTTTAAAATTCCCTGCCTTACTCCTCAATAATAATTTTAAATATATTAGTCCCTTTTGAATCTGAACTGGTGTCTCACAGACCTAGCGTCTGTCTCTGGACTTCTCCTTAAAACTTTTTGCAAGTTGGAAAATACATTTATTAATATCTTTTAAGAGGATTCCCTGCTTATTCATGTATTGGCTTAGGTTTCATGCTTTCCAAAAATACTCCAAGAGGAAAAAAAGTTTTGTATGATTTGCTCTGAGCTCACCCCCAACAAAACTACCAGCTTTAACACTTTAGGACTGAGCTGGTACTAGCTAGTTCCAACAATTGGTTGTAAGTTTAGGCTTTATGCAAACACTTCCTTAAATGCTGACCTATTTTGGACACAATTAGTATTGGAAACGGACCCTGTTCTCTTATTAATAACTTGTTAATTTCTTATGAATATCAAGGCTTGGATACTAAATTAAATTGGATGCTGGTTAAATCTCTTTAAGATGTTATCTTAAAAATCTGTATTTAGACCAATCCTCTCCCATATGGCACCCCCACTGAACATGCCGGCTGGGAATTATGCTAACTGTAGTCTGTCATCTATGATACAATAGGGTGGGGAAGGGTGATGTAAAACATTTGTAAATAAATTCTATGTAGATGATATTAAATGACAAAAAAAAACCCTTGTTTAAAAGAGGGAATGTTGAACAAATTGAACAGTTCTCATAATTCTGTTTATGGGTTCTATAAAGCATCTGGTGGCCACTATGGAGACTCCAATTCTGGACTAGAAAGTCTTTGATCTGATTCATCTTAATGATTTCTGTGTTCTTATGGACATTTTCAAAGGGGTCAGGTTGTAGTGCTTTGAAGAGGTCAGGTGTTGCCAATTGATCTACAGAAGTCTTGAGAAGGAGATTCATTCTATTTGACTATCATGGTTATAAGGGCTTGCCTTATGTTGACTTTTGGCTAAACTTAGTTGATGACTGTAAGAATATGAAAGAATATGACTGTAAGAATATGAAATGCATTAACACATACGCAGTAGTGTAATTTTACCTGTCTCTAAATTGTTAAAAGATAAATACTTATGGAAACCATTAACATAAGTTGAAGTCGGGCTATTCTGTGCCCTACAGATTGGTGCAACATCAATGTTAGGTTTGCCCTACTTTTCACATTTTTAATCTCTGCAACTCCTTGTTTCTGAGTCCTCTGATTGACCTTTGTTCCTTTGCCCAGGTTTTCAGTGTAAAAAAAATTTAAACTATAATAAATATAGAACAATTTAAGAGGACTAACTGTTGGTATATGAAACTAGCACAGATCCTGCAAGCTAACTTTTAAAACTTGGATCTGAGAACTGGCAAGCACTGAATGTTACCATGTAATTGCATTGTGTTTAGAAAGAGAGACTTTGTATCAGAGCAAGAATGTTCTTGTCCTATTTGCAACTTAGGTTACACACTGAATCCTTTTAGAGGTTGAGGCTGAAGCTTGCTATCAAACCCCAGAGTAGCTGAACTCTAAACTCGAGGGTAGGCATACGGTTGAGGTGGCAACTATATTATTAAAAGTCTCCTTGAACTTTGATACATACTCAGTACTGTACAGCAGGGTTCATGAAAACTTCATGGGATTCCATGGGAAATTAGGGAGGAAAAAGACTCTTTGTAGGTCGCCCAGAGTCACTTGTTTGTGAGATGGGCAGCTATATAAATTTAATAAATAAATAAAAAGTTGAACACTTGAACACAGTCGGTTGTCTATCACCAGAGCAGGGTTTCTCAGCCAGGATTCCATGGCACGCTAGGGTTCTGTGAGAGGTCACTAGGGGTTCCCTGGGATATTACGATTTATTTAAAAAATTATTTCAAGTTCAGGCAACTTCATATTAGTAAGTTTCATTTATTTTCAGTTTAAGAACACGGTTAATGCATATATACATATGAGACAAATATATAATTTTGTAACTTCTGGCCTATATTTGAGCCTGAATGTGCAGGGATTCCCTGAGAAATATTTCAAGGGTTCCTCCAGGGTCAAAAAGTTGAGAAAGGCTGCACTAGAGCATTGCCTTTGATCAGGGCTTCTAGGATTTTTTAAAAAAAATTAATAGGTTGCTTAGCCTGAAAAAGCTGTGTAACCCCTGCTGTACAGTATATGTTGGAGTTGCTGCTGTCTTCTACTAAGAAAGCTCAGATCATTCGCTTTATGAATTAGTGTTGTTATATGGTCTTATTACTCTATTCCTTGATCCTTCAGGAGGATCTGTAAAGGAGGTTACTCATCAATCCAAAGTGCTTTGGGGGGCGTAATGCTGTTGCTTTGAAGCATGGTTTAAAGCTTTTTTTTTTGTGTAATATGGTTACTATTTGCATAGAGACTTTTGGGAAGTTGCTATGCTATATGTATATGCGTTCTGATGGGCCTGCATTGCCAGACAGACGGTGGCTGGCCTCCCTGTTCTTTTTGGAGATACTGTGGAAGAGAAGCCATGTACTGGGAGCAGATCTCAACAACAACAACAACAACAACAAACCATGGGCTTCTGCTGAGGGATGGGGTCAGCTTGACAAAGAGACGGTTTGGTTTGACCCTGTATGACAACCTCATATTAGCCACTAATGTTTTGCTTCTGTTTTGGTTTTTAGGGCTGAAGGAACAGAGAACTGTAGTTCCATTTGATGATTTGAGTTTAAATAGGGTGTTAGAATCACATCTGTGGTATGTAGTAATAGTTGTAGAAATGTATGTCCTGCTTGATTCTGAGTACAGAAGGTCTGTTTGACTTGGTATCAGTGTCTATGTCTTTCTTCCTTTCTCTGGAAGCAAGAAGATTAAATTCTTAGTTTTTTGCCTTATATAGGGTGTGTGTGTCTTTGCTAAACCGATAGCACATACCTTTGGCAGTCTCTCCCGGATATATCACACGTGCCAAGAACGATTTGTATCAGACTTCACAAGAAGGCACACTCATAACGTGTTGGGACTACAACTCCCAGAATTTCTAACCAGACTGGCCACATTGGCTAGAAACTCTGGGAGCTGCAGGCCTAATATCTCTGGATGAGCTGAAAAACACTGACTTTAGATACATTTTCATAGTTTAGGCAACATTTTAGCTAGCAATACCAAACTAGAATTGTGTGTGTGGAAGATTTGGCAGTAAAAATAAGGGGAGTGGGTCAATCGTTTTGGCCAGGGAAAGGACAAGTTGCACAGTCTAAAATAATTACAGCAAAAATCTGAATCTCTTCTGTAAGCTTCCACAAACCTACCTTTAAAAAATTGCAGGAATGTGATAATGATGTCGTCTCAAGGGAAAGGAAAAGTGTCTGGATCTAAAGAAGTCACTGGGCATGCTTGTTTAGCATAGACACTTGGAAAAGGCCTTTTTTTTTTTCATTTGTATGCTGCCTAATTATATTATCAAATAAAAGACTGAATCCATTAAATAGCCAAGCTTTTGTGAAGCCTTTGAATTGCTTTTAATTTAGCGGCTGCAGAGAAGCTGAATTCCGGCATTCATGGGCCTGTACTATCTCCTTGACTCATTGCCAGGGCTATTCATGTTGTTCTGAGTGCAGGAAGTTCTCATATTCATTCAGGAGTGGACAAGGAGGAGGGTGGGTTGAGCTGGGAGCAAGTGAAGGCCCTTTTTTAAAAAAAAATGTTTTCATTTGAATGGTTTGTGGGAGTAGTTAGGAAGAAGTGGGTTTGCAAGAGAAAAAAATAGTGAATCCTTTGGGTTTGTTTACCAACTGACTCTGTGATTAGATAATGAGAATTTTCACTGTTTTGAGGAGGAGGATGAAGCAGGTTTGCCTGGAAAAGCAAAAGTTTAGAAAGTATATCTGGTTACAGAAGTTAGATCGAAGCGGGGGAAGTCCGACATGGAAAAGGTGGAGATTGGGTCTACTATATTTTAGAAGCATAGTCTTTTCATATGATGATTTTCTCTTCCAGGTTCTCACTTCCAGGAAAAAAATACAGTTAAAGTGTTCCTGTTTATTTGCATTTCAATCCATTTGTATTTAATACGATTTGGGTTTGTGTGAAAGCCAATGTTGGGCCTGAAGCCTGAGCAGTAAAATAGATGGCACACAAATAGATGGCTATTTGTCAGAAGCAAAAGGGAAGAACTGGAGAAAGTTCACAATTGCCCATATTTTAATAGAAATGCCTTTGTGACCTGTTGATGGTATTAACATCAAAGTATCAGTTTACTACACAAACACTGCCATTTCATTTGGAGACTTGTCATCCATTTGCATGGTTTTCCTCTTACAGTAACCTACCACACCAAAATGGCAATGAAACATTAAGACAGCATGCCTTGAAATTGCAGTCTGTCAACTGATTTAAGTTGTTTGATCTGGCAAATTAGACCTTCCTATCTTGATAAAATAATTTTACCATCTCACCTTTAACCAAGTTGCTGAGGGACATTATACTTTGACTTTCCTAATGTGCTGTTGTGCCTCAAACTGAATTACGATATATTTTGAATAGCATGTTTTATGTGGTCTGCTTGGTTTAATAGTGTAAAAGCTTCTGATAGCTTACTTTTTGACACACTGTATGGAGTCCTGGATATGATATTGCCTTTCTGAATGTTGTGTCTATTTTGTTACTTCTGAAGTTAAAGTGATGATTTTATACAAGATTCCAAAATGAAATCCTCAGCAGGGTTACTGAAGTCTCTTATACTCTGATGCTTTCGATAGGTTCTTAGTTACAACCTGAGCAGAGAATGAGTTATATATACTTGTCATGAAATGCCAAGTCTGCTGAGATGATTCCCAAAGGAAGAGATGAGAATCGTATTGCTTTGGGGAATGTGTAAGGTATTGTCATTGATGTCATGTCATGTTGATGGTGTAGATTGGGGCAAGCAATCTCTCTGTGACCAAGGACTGCACTTAACATTGATGGGGACAAAGGGCTGCAGAGTGGATAGGGCCATGGATGTAATGGTATGCGGGAATGATCTTGGGAGACTGAGGGAAGAGCTACAGCCAGGGCAATGGTTGGATAAGAGGCAGCTTAGCCCGCAGAAGGAATATGGGCATGGCAAATGTCTCAGAAGTGACCCTCCCTAGTTTCTTGGGCTGTAAAGGTGATGGGGGAGAAATGTACTTTTAGACTTACAAGATTATGTTAATGTAACCTTACAATAAAGTAGAGCTAGTATCTCTGGGTGTGCTCGTCTGGACTACCTCGCAAGGCTGCCAATGTCACACATGTGGGCAAGATCTGAGGGGAGATTTAACATTTTTTTAAACTATGCTATGCCTGTTTAAGGCTTCTGTGGCAGTCAGTTTTTAGCAGTCACAGCCAAGAAGGCTACAATAAGGAGAGAGAAAGGCTGGAAGTGGTTCTGGAGTTGCCAATTGCCCACCTCTAGTACAGATAGTAATGATGATTGCATTGTTGTTTGCTTCCAACGTAAGTCCTAGCCTCTTCCTTGGGTACTGTTGAGTAAAGGATGACAAAAGGAATGGTAGGAATCAGACATTTCAGTGGGTATTAATATGATATATAGCAGATTAATGTAGCACTTAAGGGAGAGTTTTTCAAACAGTGTTCCGCAGAACCCTGGGATTCTGCAAGAACTTGATGGATTCTGTGAGAGGCTAAGGGCAAAAATTAGATAGATAGATAGATAGATAGATAGATAGATAGATAGATAGATAGATAGATGTTAATTTTCTGTCACCAAAGCTTTGCCTCTTGATCATAAGTATCATGATTTTTTTTTAAATTAACAGGTTCCACAGCCTGAAAAACGTTGAAAACCCCTAATTTAGGGAATGTCTAATTTTTAAAAATCAAGTCTGTTTTAAAAGAACAGTATTTTAGAAATATATGGGGCATTATGGTCTATGTAATATAAGGACCATAGTACCAAATATTTAAATATAAAATTTTCTGTGGAAAATTGACAATACCAAATTACATTGACTGATTTATTACCATTAAATCACAGTATTTTGAATTATTTTATTTTTATTGGAATTTTTGAATACAGTAAAAGTATAAAAATTAAAGGAAAAATAAGAAAAAGAGAAGGTACAAAATAAAGAAAAGTGAGAAAAAGAAGAAAAACAATGTAGAATTATGACTGCCACCCTTATTTCTATCGAGTAGCTGCTGTGTTACTCTTTTCCCTTCCTCTTTAACCCTTTTTAATTCCCAAATCCATAAATCGTCAATTCACTCCTTTCCTCTTTCAACAAAAAGTCCACATAAGATTTCCAGTCTTTCAAAAAAGTCTTAATTGGTCGGCTTTTCCATTTCCACAAGCCCCATCATTTTATAATCCAGTCTTCTACTGTGGGTATTACATTGTTCTTCCATTTTGTGCATATAATAACCTTGTCACAGTCACCATATACAATATTAATTTCCCATATTTCTTTTCTAGTTCAGTGTCCATAAAACCCAATAGAAATCTGGTTTCTTCATAATGTTAATCTGCAATACCTTTTGCATCATTTTATGGATTTGCATCCAAAATTTATTTGCTCTTTCACGAGTCCACCATGAATGATAAAAAGTCCCCTCTTTCTTTTCACACTTCCAACACTGGTTTGATATTCCTTTGTACATTTTTGACAGTTTGACCGATGTCATATACTAATGATACATTGTTTTATAAAAAAAATTATCTTAAATTATGACACTGTGTAAATTTAACACCAGTTTCCTGCATTTTCTCCCATATATCCATATTTACATTATAGGTAGTCCTTCCTTAATAATGGGACTGGCAACTCTGTCGCTAAGCGATGTCATAAAACATGTTATGTGACTGCGCTGACTTACGACAGCAGTTGCAGCAATTCCAGTTGCTGTCGTTAGGCAAATCCCATGTGGTCACAGTGGCCCACAGTCACATGATCACCATTTGTGACCTCCTGCCAGCTTTTCTATTGACTTTTGCTTGTCAGAAGCCGTCAGTAAAGGTTGCAAATGGCGATCATGTGACTGCGGGATGCTGCAATGATTGTAATTGCAAGCTGGTTGCCAAAAACCCAAATCACTATCACGTGACTGCGGGGATGCTGTGACGGCCACAACTACGAGGAATGGTTGTAAGTTCCCTTGTTCAGCGCCGTTGTAACTTCAAACGATTGCTGAACAAATGGTCGCTAAATAAGGGCTACCTTTATAGCCAATTTGCATACCATTTTTCCAGTTCTTAGTAGTTGGCAATAGACATGAAAGGAAGTACGAGGAATGGGATGTTCTTGGGATCTGTTAAAGACACTGGCTAGAAACCTGGAGCTCTAGTCCTGCCTTACAAATGAAGCCAGCTGGGTGACCTTTGGCCAGCCACTTTCTCTCAGACCTAGGAAGAAGGAAAGGGCAACTTCCCAAAATGTTGCCAAGAAAACTGCAGGGACTTCTCCAAGCAGTCTCCAGGAGTCACGACTAAAAAACGTGTGTGCGCGCGCGAGCACGCACGCACGCACACATGCATGCATGTATATATATGTACCAAAGGTCTGATTCCACAGGCCAATCACAATGTTTTATTAATTTTTTTTTCAGAGAAAATATTGTAGTTAGGAATGTTCAAAGATCATGTGTCAAACAATTAACGAAGTGTTTAGAAGAAAATGGCAACCAATTTGTACGTTTAGTGTAATTTATATAATTGTCTATGGGACCTGACTTTTGGTACACCCTGTATATATGAGTAGTGTGTATATGTTCTTTTTATATATAGAAAGTATGTGTGTTTGTGTGTATATTTAAACACATCATTAAACCTTGACAGTATGGTATAATATTAATAAGTCTTTCCATTACATCAGTAAAGGAGGAGGAGTTAGTTCATGAGCAAAGATCAAACTCATATCACCACAGGATATTAAATCTGGAGAAGTGTTTTTTTCCATCATAGAAGATTACAGGTAGTCCTCGACTTACAACCACAATTGATTGTAATTAGACCAATATGATCTTAATGTGTCAACTAAAATGAAAGGAAACCTGTTGTTCGGTTAATTACATTTTAAGATAATAAAAGATTTACTTACTATTCTTTAAGACATTTAATCATTGATTTGTTGATATGAGATATTCCAACTCTTTATTCCAAAGTTCTTGAAAATAGCTGATATCCACCTTGGCAATATGCTTTAACTGTTTATAGAAAAAATGTAGATTAATATTGCAAACATATTGCAATGTTAATTGTAAAGCAGAAGTCTTAGATATTGCTAATGTACTGGGACGAGATTGTGAAATTAGAAGATGTTTTAATTGACTATACTGCCATTCCACAGTTTTATACAATTCAAATTCCTCTTCAATATTGCAAATGATTTTTTTAAAGTTGATCGACAATATAGTGAGTTGGTCTTAGATATAGCCCATAATTTTTCCTGCTGCTTTCAAACTAGAATTATCCCACAGTGTAAATTGTGAGTGAGTCAAAGTTACACTTCCATTTCAATTTTGTCCAAATCTGCCTTGCAGCCTTTAATGTGGAAAAAATAATATAATTGTGGCCAAAAAAGGGATCGACCCTTTGCCGGGGTACCATTTGTTGAAATAATAACTTTCTAATTGACCCCATCATGTTTTTTTAATTACTCACTTAAATTCTATGAACACATAGAAGTTAAAGTATGTGCGTAGTTATAAAGTCTAAATCGGGTGAGTTAAGCCCCCATTATTGTATGATTGCTGTAAATTACAAAGGAGCATCTAGGGGGTTGTCCTCCCCTTCTTTATAATGTATCGGTCTGCTTAAAGCATGGGAATATCTCTTGGTACAAATCTAGGTGACACCTAAAACAATCTGCAGAATCTTTATCAGCCTTCAAAATCATAAATTACATAAGCCTCATTCTAGGAAGTTGGGAGAAAAAAAATTACTATAAACTGCTAATAATATTGGAGCAAAAAAATCAATATATTTCTTATACAATTCAATTGTATAGTCAACAGAACTTTTTCTGTTCTCATAGATTTGTGAAAATAAATCTATGATTTATTTAGTATACATCTATCATTGAGTGACCTTGGGCCGGCCAGTCTCTCAGCCCAACTCACCTCACAGGGTGGTGGTTGTGGGGAAAATAAGAGGAGGGAGGAGTATTTAGGTATGTTCGCCGCCTTGAATTATTTATAAAAATAATAAAGGTGGGATAGTAAATAAATAAATAAAATAATTTCTAATTTCATAGCTCTATGAATGTCTGTTTTCAAAGATTTACTTTGTGACAAGGTAAAGATGCGGCTAAATAAATAGATTGGTTCTTTGTACTCTGCAACATTGCTATATTGTGCAGAAATTATTGATCCTTTCCTCAATAACTTTTGAGTCATTATTATAAAGCCAAGTATAGAAATAAAAACATTGCTGATTTATAAGATCAGGGCCACTGTACACTTCACCCGAGCATTCCTTGATAGGAGAAATATTTTCATTTTATTGTACCTCCAATTTAATAGGCCTTTCCCCTCAGTCCCAATATCTCTGATTTATGTGATTCAGATTCAGTGAATATACTGTTTTGAGTGCCTAGAAGGAATTAAGTATATATTCAAGACAACCTACACTGAAATTATATAAAGCTTTTATGCCTCTTGCCTACCAATGCTGCAACCACTGCTGATTTTCTGAAGAATCCAATAAATACAGAGTTTTCTCATTACAGAAACTAGAGAAACTGGCTTCTGTATTGAGTGGGCTTCGCCCCTCCCCCAACTTTTTTCTTTATTTTAGAAGATTACAAAATATAAACAGGAATTTCAGTAACTGAGCTGTGGAAGGAACAGGACCTCCTTCTGCAGGACCAAAACCATCCTGGCTTTTCATTGTTGTAGAATTCTTGCCTGTGTTCTGAGAGAGCATTATGATTGCTTGGCCTGGCAGAAATAATCAGCTAGAGCAGCCTTTCTCAACTTTTTGACCCTGGAAAACCCTTGAAATATTTTTCAGGCCTCGGGGAACCTCTGCACATTCAGGCTCAAATACAGGCCAGAAGTTACAAAATGATTATACTCGTTTCATGGGTAGGCCTGTATATATGCATTAACTGTGTTCTTAAACTGAAAATAAAGAATGAAACGTAGCTCTTTAATGTGAGGTGGCCTGAATTTGAATTTTTTTTAAAAAATAAACCATGATCTCCCAGAGAACCCCTAGTGACCTCTTGCAGAGCCCTGGGGTTCCATGGAAATCCCGAGAAACCCTGGCTAGAGTAATAACAGCTGCAGCCTTGGTAAGAGGACTTTTGGACAACTGAGGAGGAATGTGTACAGCCCAGTTCCTGAATCTACACCAGACCAAAACAACATATAGCCCATGGATCATGTGTGGCCTGCCAAGCAGTCTTGTGCAACCCATGGTCGTTTTTTTTAAAAAGTCAGTATATTCATTGCTAACACTGCCACCCCAAAAGATGCAATGCTGAGTGCCTCCAACCCTCCAGGTCTCACCGCAAGTTCCAGAGCTGCTGCTGCTGTGCTAGCCGCTGAACAGCTGATCAGCATGCCGGATGCTCCTTTGCAGCCCATGATGATTTTTAAGTGATCGGTGTGGGCCGTTCCCCTCTATGAGTTGCATAGGCTTGATCTACACCATTGCATTTCAAGGGATCATGAAGACTTGGCCTGGGAATTGACCTTTGGCCAATTTGCATATGTGGTAAATGAATGGATATGTGAAATGGCTGACATTTCAAAGAGAGCTGGCAGTAGTGAGTTGTAGGCTTCTTTTCTTGGCTTACTTGGGGGCACATGAAAGACTATTATCCCTTGGATCCGTCATTTAGTTTTTCTGCTTCACTGTCAAGCCGAATCTGTCTGTCTTTAGCAATCAGACTGATGTAGTTTGTGGGTGCAGTTCTGTGCATGCTGAATTACCTACAGTAGGTCATACATCACACTATGTGATTCATTTGCTTTGGGATAAGCATCAGGGGGTGAACCCACCTCTTATGGACGCTAAATCACTATGACCTGTTTAATAAGAAGGGGCTGTGTGTTGTCTGAATGCAGTCAGTGAGGCTGCCTTACAATTAAGCGTGTATAGGATTAAATTTCACATTTGCTTTAGCCAGTGGTTATGCTTTGAATTTTGGACATGAGATGTGGTTACCACTCTGTGAAATGATGTATCAGTTTCCCCACTTACTACATTTACATATAAACAAATAGTGGCTTAAAAATCTTGTCTTTCTGTGATAAACTAATGATATTATTCTTATAACTATTTTGCCTAAGACTGTGATGTGACTTTTATGTGGTTGAAGAGCAGAGGCTGGTCAGTAGGAAAAAAAAGTTCTCAGGGTTATTAATAAAAAGCCAAGTCTTAACAATATCAGCTGTTTCCCAACTCACAAGGGGACAGGGGAGGGGAAATGTAGATTCAAGGAGAGATTACAAATGTAATAAACCCTGTTGCCAGGCAGCCCAGGAAATTAGATCTGGTGTTCCTTGAAAACAAGAATAAATTGGGTGTTTTTCTTTTTTTCCTCTTCCAAAATACATTCTGGGTATCCTGAAGAATAATTATCCAATTATCTAGAAAAATTTGTAGAATTAAGATAAAATCTAATTAACATATATTTCTCTGTTTAAGTCTTTTAATTGAATTAACATATTTTTAATGTCCTGTTTCTGGTGTTCCCCCTCCCCCCAAGATCTGAAACATATAGCTGTTGTGAAGGCCATAAAAATTATAAGTTAACACAGCTGATGCATACATGTTCTTAAACTTTATTGTTTCTATACAGTCAGCTGAAAGAGTCAGTGTATATGTTGTACATGAACTGTTTTGTGCATCTGGGTTTAAGAGTTCATTCCTAATTATTTCTTTATATCCTGTTTGATTACACTTAAATACCATCAGCTACAATGCCACTGAACAAGGAGACTTATGGCCAGTCCTTGAAGTTGCAGCTGGCAGAGCTTCCCCATGGTCACATGATCACAATTTGGGAGCTTGGCAACTGGCACGCAATTGTGACGGTCACAGCATCCCATGGTCACGTGATTGCCATTTGAGACCTTCACTGCCAGCTTCCAACAAGCAAAGTCAGCGGGGAAGCCAGCAGGAAATTGCGGGTCATTGTCACATGACATCACGCTTAATGACCGCATTTGATTTACAACAGCATCACTTAGCGACTGGGATGGAGTTCTGTGTCCCAATTATGGTAGTTAACTAAGGACTACCTGTACAGTGATTGTCTCTGTAGCCTTGTGCATGGAAAGCAAGAGTAAGCATTCTCCAGATCTCTTGGAGAATACATGCTGTAATTCCTGTCTGATAGTTATGTTGGCCATGAGGTCTAGTCAAACTACCTGGGTGATAACTGGTTATGGTGGAAATGCTGATGGGGTCCTAACTCGGACGTCTGATGTGGGAAAAGCAAGACTGTGTTTCTAGTATTGCTTGCCAGTTTCATGATGGCAAGCTGGTGAGATTCCTTAAGTTTCTTTACATGTGTGAAAACAGGACTTGGTTAGTCTCTTGATTGTCTGTCACATCAGAAGTTGCCTTGTAGAAGAAGCACCCATGGATATTTTGAATTTAATTAGTTTTTGTTTCCTTGTCTGTTCCACATGCATTGCAGATTAATATGCAAATTTCCTAGGGTGCAAGACTATTCTTGCCAAAATAAATAATAAAGCTGTTGCTGCCATTTTGAAATCTGCACAGTTTAAACCAGAGTAGGCTCCTATTAATATCAGGAACACTTCATTTAATGATTTAAGTATTTATTCTGTGGACAGGAAGGTTTTGTGATAATTTCCAATAAAGAGATTATTACAAATTAATCATTCTTGTTTAAAGTAACTTGGACATACTTTCAGTGTTCAGAGACAGAAGATACCATTTTTAGAAGGCATGTACCATCTGAAGCAATTGTTAGGATTTTTTCTGATAATTTTCATAAAATTGTGGAAATATGATTTTAGTACTGAATAAACAATATATACTTGTGAAGTCATCAGGCATTGAAACAGCTCCAGTTCAATTAATTCTTGTGGGTGTTCAGAGGATAGTTTTACTGCTAAAAATCATCACCAGCTTTTAAATTGTACTAACCATCTTTGTCTATTCATTAACCATTATCATTTCCTTTTCAGGAAGAGACCATTTAATAGCTCTGTCAGCTTAGCTTATCACTATATTAGCAAAAAACATAGAATTAGTTACGTTCATAATTATATATATAGATATATTTGAGCTATGGTTTTTTAAATAAATTTAAATAAAAGTTTTAAAATCTGATTTATAGAATAAAAAACATGGTCATTTTCTCCACCTTGGTTGGAATGCTTTTATGTGCTGATGTAGTATTGCAATTCTGTGTTTTTTTTCTGGAAATAAGCTATGTCTTTGTGTTGTCTTTTAGGGCCAGTTGGGTCTTTTTGCAGTCTATGATATTTTTAATTGGTGTAATTAGTATTGGCAAAATGGCCTTATGAACCACAGGCTAAAGAGGCACATCTTACATAATTGTGCAGATGTTAGGGCAAAGTTATAACCATGTCATCATCATCAAAGAATGTAAAACTGCTAGATTAATCCCTGCCCTCCCACACCCTCCCAAGAATTTGCTAGAAAAAAGTTGAATTAAAAAACATCTAGGAAGTTTAGATGGATAATATTTAAGGGTTCATCTTCATGGAGGGGCAGTAGATGGAGTACAGGAAATTTGGTTTATTTATGTATATAAAACATGTACTCATACATATGCCTGCACACACTTGCCATGTGTGCATAATTTTGAGGGCTAGGGCAGAGGTTTTCAGTTATGTGAAGCACCATGGTATTTAGCTGAACAACATTATAGTTTCTTTTCTGACCTTCTCCATTAGGAACAAAGGCAGTCTCCTCCATTTATCCTTTTTAGGCTTGTCTGGAGGGCAATTAACGTCTGTTCTTTTGAGTGCAGATTAAGAGTTGAGTCATACATGTGTTTTAAAATCACAGTGATTCTGAAATCGATAGCTTGGCTGTGGTCCTCTTCAGATACAGCTTTCCTTTTTCCTTATCACAAGTATCAGGAACATGTTGTAGGTTTTGACATACACTCTCCCTGCCTTAATTTCCCTCTTTTTTATTTTTTGTTAGAACTTACTGGAACCATAGCAAACACATGCAATCTAGTTTCTTCCAAACATTTTGGACAAGAACTCATAGTACATTCCTAATCTTCATGCTAGCTGAGGCTGATGGAATTTGAAGTCCAAAACCTTTGGAGGATACTAGATTTGCCTAATTCTGAACTATAGTATGGGTTTGCTTTTGTGTTAAATGTAATTATTGTCAGCCAGGATTACTGAGCTTTGCAAAATATGTTGATTGGTGATTTGTATTCTGACTTTCTGACTTGTTAGTGGCCTTGGAATTCTGGCAAGAATTCAAGACCACTAACGAAATGTAAAAATAAAAAACCAGAATATAAACTGCTAAAAGATTTAATTTTGCAGTAAGAATAATTCCCAAAAATCATCTAACAGTTTAATCCTGGTGAAAGTAATGCAACTTTGCAGATTTTCGGAATGCAGAGAGAACAGGGACCAAGTGCAATTCTGTCTTAATCTGGTGATTTTTTTTTTTAATCCCTCTATACACTTCGACTGTTTTAATAGAAAAGCATCATAAAAATATTTTAATCAAAACTTGCACTGGGTGCAATTAGGATTCTACGATTAGTTGTGAACATTAAACATAGCTGGAAGAAGTCACAATTATTAACTCTTTTAAAGGTGTGTGATTATGCTGCAGATTTAAAAAAAGTTCATGCTGGACAGATTGTCTAGGCAATTTCTCTACTGTTCAGTGATAGGATATAAATAAATGGTGATATTAACCATATTTAACTTAAGCACCTCAACATTGTACCAATGCTTAAAGGAAGAAGGAAAGAATCTGCAAATCTCCATTTTATTTCTGATCTTCTGGTTACCATTTGGTAATGGCAATAGCACCAGAGGGCTTGGATGAAATGCTCAGTAAAGGCAGCTGTGAATATTCATGAATTTAACAGAAAAATGCCCCAAGGAGAAAGGATTGAGAAACCCTTATCTTCTATGTTTCCTTTTGCTTTGTTTTTCCATATTCTACTTTTAATCATAGCTGTCATGACTGCTTGATACAGAAAACTGTGGAGCTATTAATAAAATATACTTCTGTCCTAAGCAGCAGAATTTATTTGACAATTAATCCAGAACATGCCAATGCAAAAAATGAATCCTATCAGCCTTTCTTCTGCATCCCCCAGAACTGTCTGGGACTAAAATGTTGCCATCCCTTTATGCCTTTTTTGGAATGTGGGTCAAACTGGATGCCTGGAGGAACTAGGAATGGCCCATTATTTCTTTAACAATACCTGGTCAAATCTAGTTTGTTTCTCTATTATTACTGATGCTGGTACTGCAGGAAAATGCCTAACATTTCCCTCACTGGACACACCTGTTTATGCAGAGCAGACATAAAGAATCAGTTGGCTGCACATTATTGCACTTCCAATGTTATGGGGAACCCTGTTCTACTTACATTACATTCTGGTTAGCTTAAATGTCAAGTAGGGCAGAGGAAGCTCGAGTTATTTTATCTGCTGAACCAAGAAGATCTGGTTTCTGACTCTGTTGCCATGTTCTGCGCAAGCACCATGTCAATTCACATTTTTACATGTCGAGTTAAAATTGTTGACATTTTAATTTTAAGTCTATACTGTGTTGATGCTGTAAATACTTTACAATCCAGGGTCCCTTATTTATGCCACATGTCCACCACATTATACATCTGGTGATGTGCTGTCTTTCTCTTTTCTTTCTAAAAACCTTTTGGAAAGATGCTATTTTTGTCCTCTAGTAAGATTTTTCTTCATACATAGTAGCCTCTCATACCTTCTTGTAGCCTTCCTTGTGTCAGTATTTTTGTTGGCCTTCTCTTCCTGAGCACGTGTTTTCCTGTTTAGAATGTTTCCCCCACCCCTAGAGCACAGGCGGATGCTGCGGCATGCTGAATAATCTGTGTCTGGACATATTGGATAGAAGGAGAATCATGCAAAGAAGGTCTACTTTAGTCGAGAATTCTGGGAAGGATTTTTATGACAGTTTATTGACGGTGTTTATTGCTTGTCTGAGCATCGATATCTAAAGTTAATGGAATTGTGAGTGGCTTCCAACAGCATCTCCATTTATGCTAGCAAGCTGGATTAGAACTAAGCATTCGGTGATCGTATATTCTCAATTTATTTCAGCGGACAAAGACGCAAGACTCTTAACTTCTTCGGAGATTTCATTGAAAATAATTACACATTTCTTTGAAATTTTTTCTTGGCATACATTACAAAAAAACATTTTATAGTCCTTATAGTGGTTTTGCACTGCAGTTCCCATTACCTCTGGCTGTATTGACAGGCGGATTTGTGTAGGGATGCAGCAGCGTTGAGAGGTCCACAAGTTTTTCATCTCTGGTATAAATGTGATCCTGGCTTGCTCCCTGCTTAAATAGTATTAAGTCAATATTTTCTGGATTTGTGTGTGATGAAGAACTTTGACTTAATGCAACCCAACGTTTTTATGCTTGATCTAGCTTGAAAGTGAAGAAGGGAAAGGGGGATAAAGGAGAAATGCTTTAGACTGCCTTTAATTCTTCGCTTCAGATGGTAAACTTGAAATGGCAATTATAATAACAATGTAGCCTTCCTAGATATGTTGTATTATATTTTACACCTTCCCCAGTCAGCATAGCCCTTTAGAAGAGATCAAGTTGGTGAAAGTTGTGTGATACCCTCTTTCAAATTTGTTTTTAAGGGTGTAGTAGACAGTGATCTTATTGTTTTAATAAGTGTAGCAATGTCACCTTGCCAACTCTTTCAGCATCAGGTGGTTGGAACAGGGCACCATCCTCCAAGTCCTTTTAAACTGGGCATACACCTCATGCTAAGCCAGACTATTGTTCACATGCTTGTGTGTTGTCTATACCTAGTCATTCTGGTTTGAAAGCAGGATGTATAGCATGCAGTGCAGTGTGAACCTTCCTACTGTAATTCACTCAACAGGCTATGGCACAGTTTGAAGTGTAAGCTCAGTCTTTGTCTCACAGAGACGTGCTGCTCAGGTTCTAATTGGAAATTAGTTGGAGGGAAAACAGCAATGGGTCTTGAAAAATCTATATTTCCTCGAGTGGATTGTGAATAATGGGTCTCACAAATATTGGAGCTTAATTTGTTTTCATATAAATAAGGGTGAAGTATGAATGAAGAACCATATGTATAAGGTTGTGAATCTGACCTAACACGTACTCACGTATTGCTCTTTGAAATCCAGACATACTTTCCTAACATCTCTTTTGTGGAGAAACAGAAAATTCTTTGCCCAAATTCTCCTAAACCCATAATATCTGTATGGTGTTTAACAGTGTACCAGGCCTGTGAATGGTATAAATATTATAAGCTTTATAATTTCAGTAATTTGGAATTCATTCAACTGCACAAAGGCATGTAGCTTTGCATTGTTAGCTTGGAATAAGGGAACTAGGTTTAAAAGAAGTATTTTATTCAGTATGATAGTTCTCCTGTGTCTTGCATATATTATACATGCACATGTGATCTTAGACACATACATGGAAAAATAATTTGTATGTATTTTTAAGTTGGGAAAGATAACGTCTTAAACTCAGCATGCTGTCTATTAGATGATGTTAATAAGTGGAAATCCATGCAATTTCTTTGGACATTGCCCACATATCTTTCGATTTTTTCATCCAGCTCGCTGCTGACATACTATGCTTGCATTTTAAAATTATGTCTTAGCAAATACATGATTGTATTGTATTGGAATAATTATTTTATGTAGCCCTATGCTGCGAGTTGTGGCTTGTATACAGTCCTTTTTTTCTAACTCCTTAATTCTCAAAACAAACTAATAGAATCCAGGCCGCACAATGTATGGAAATCAAGGTTTACTTTATTGTATGGAAGTGTAAGGCCAACCAATTACTAACTAGTAAATTGCACAGGAGCAATTTGGCTTATGTTTGCATAGGAGCAGTCCACAGCTAATGTGAAAATGGAGGTTACTTGCCTCTTAATAGGCTATTTGCTTGAATTTCTAGTTGCCTATGGTGAACAGGTTGTTACAACCTTGAACAGAGTGTTTTGGATGTGACTAAGAATTCAAAAGCTTTTCCTATAAGTTTAAATGTTTTGAAAACTGGCAAGCATGGTTAAAGAGGGATAATCCTTGATGGTTGCCACTTCATTGGCGCAGTAGTTATTTAATCTTTTTGGCATTTCTGCAGTTGTCTATGGTGAAAGGGCAGAGCCAAGGATAAAAGGCAACATCTGTGCATATCTTATGTCAGTTCCTTTGTAACTATTTAAAAAGTATAAAATTGTCTCCATTCCATTAGCTTGAATAGTGCTAGCACATTTATTTATTTAGTTAGTTACTTACTTACTTACTTTTTATCCCACCTTTATTATTTTTATAGATAACTCAAGGCGGTGAACATACTTAATACTCCTTCCTCCTCCTATTTTCCCCACAACAGCAACCCTGTGAGGTGAGTTGGGCTGAGAGAGAGTGACTGGCCCAAGGTCACCCTGGCCAAAATTGAGAGAAACTTGTGGTAGAGTTTGTATTACAATCTCCTCCTCCTCCTCCTCCTCATCATCATCATCATCTACAATTAGATTCATAGTCAAAGACTGGTGAAAACTTAATTCAAATCCTAACCAAGGACCTAAGAATTATAAGGTAGCGTCTGAGGATATAGGCAATAACAAGCAGGGTATTTTTTTGCAAAAGGTCTGAATAATTCAAAATGTTCAAATATCTGTCCTGTTCAGTCTATAAGGCAGCCAGACAGGAATATTATCAACAACTACTCTTCATTAAGACAACTATTTACAACGAGTCCATGTGATAGATGAGGTAAGACTGTTTCCGATCAAGACCACCCAGGCAACAACAGAAGACCAGGCAAGGTTGCAGGATCACAATGTGACAGAACTGCAGGGCAGGATTCGCTGACCAGAAGTGTGGGACTGGATGATTCTAGGAAACGTGGTAAGGCTGGAACTGAAGACGAGAGTCTGCAATCTGGAACACCAACCGAACTGGGCTGGCACGTGGAGGCTAGGTGAGACCAAACTGGAAACACTGGACAAGGCTTGGCTCTGGAGGCTAGGCTGGGCTTGACTGGATATTCTAGGTAAGGCTGAGAACTGGAAGCAAGGCTGGACTGGACTGGAGACTTGAGGCAAGACTGCAGGCTTGAAACAAGGCTGGACTGGACTGGAATTCCTAGGCAAGGCTGAGAGCTTGAAGCATGACTAGACTGGATTGGAGATCCTAGGCAAGGCTGGGAGCTTGAAGCAAGACTGGACTGGACTGAAGATTCTGGGCAAGGCTGAGAACTCGGACCACAACAAGACTGTATGGAAGTTCCTGGACAAGGCTGGACGCTTAGCGCACAACTAGACTGGACTAGAGATCCTGGGCAAGACTGGGAGCTTGGAGCACGATGAAACTGGACTGGGGATCCTGGGCAAGGCTGGAAACTTGGAGCATGACGAGGCTGGACTGAAGATTCTGGGCAGGACTGGAAGCTTGGAGCATGATGAGACTGGGCTGGAGATCCTGGACAGGCTGAGAGGTAGGGACAAGGCTGGGAATGTGCTTGGAATGCGCTGAATGGTGGTGGCAAGGTCTGGAACTGGATGTGAGGCTGAGATTGCAAGAATCACAGGAAGAAGATCCTCTATGGCAACTTGCGCAGCTGGCAGGTCCTCGATGCTAGGAAATGCAGGTGTTCCTCTCTGGCTACAGACAAGGTTTCTGATGTAGGTAGGGACTCTTCTGCTGGGGCTGCGAGTTTTAAGGATCGGTTGTCTCCAGCAGCTTGCTCTACGCGTGTCTGCCTTTTATGCCAGTGCTTTGTGTGCCTGTTTCCTTCTGCAGCCAATTGGGTTGCCTTTCCTTCATGCACTTTTCTGCACATCTTTCCTGTGTGCTGATTGGTGGATTCAAATCCTCCTCCAAAGACTGGCCAATCAGTGTCTGTAACTTCTCCTGCGCTGCTGAGTCACTTCTTGGTTTTGCTTGCTTGCTTGCTTGCTTGCTTGCTTGCTTGCTCGCTCGCTCGCTCGCTCGCTCGCTCATTCCTTCCTTCCTTCCTTCCTTCCTTCCTTCATTCATTCATTCATTCATTCATTCATTCATTCATTCATTCATTCATATATATTTCTATCACTGCCCATCTCCCCCCAGAAAGGGAGAGATGGGCGGTGATAGAAATTTTCCTGGTTTCTGCCTGGTAAGTTTCTGTTTCCACTTCTGACTCAGAAGGCGTTTCGCTTTCTGAGTCAGAAGCTGGCTGAAACCTCACAATATCAAGGGAGTCCTTTAGGAATTGCTCCAAGGGCTCCAATCACGATTGGTATAACAGTGGATTCCCCCCCCCCCATAAGTGTTCAACTTCAATCTGCAAGTCCCAGTATTTCGCAGTTTTTTTGGATTGCTTTTCCTCAATCCTAGCATCACCAGGTATAGCAACATCAATGAACCAGACTTCCTTCTTTTCAATGATTGTTATATTAGGCATGTTATGAACAACAAACCCTGTCTGTTTGGATTTTAAACTTGCATAAGATCTTAACCCACTCATTTTCCAAAACTACCTCAACTTGATGGTCCCAGTGTATCTTCCTACATTCAAATCCAAACCTCTGGCAAAGTTTCCAATAAATAGTTTTGGCAACTTGGTCATGATGCTGCTTATAGTCAGTTTGTAAAATTTTGCTGCAGCCACTAATCAATTGTTTCATCCCTTCTACTACTACTACTACTACTAATAATAATTTAAAATAAAGAATGGACTGCCTTCAAGTATTGATCAGCTTACCTGCAGTCTGAAGGATGGGGTAGTTTCTTAATATAAAAAGAAAATGGAGCTGTTAGGTATGACATGCTATTGAATTTGGACAATATATCATCCTATACCTATATTTTTATAATAAGCTGCTGGGACTTCCATTTCACCGTACCAACTTACCATCGTATCAACAGAAACTCTAGTAAAAAGCAGGCACTATCTGTAGGCTGTTGGGTTCTTGGGGTCTCTTTCTCAGTTACCTATTTGGAATATTGACAGTGAAATAGCTTTGATATTAATATTTTAAGAATTGTTCTTTTTAAATTACAGTAGATGTGATCTTACTCTGACTCAGACCATCTAACACCCGAAAGCAGCTTTGTTAGGATTTCTTAGAACTGCTGCAACAAAAGCCTGTTGTTATATTAAAAATTTTTTTTGCATGTTAGATTCCAGAGTCATATATTCAAGACTTCCTCCCCCATTACTGTTTTATTCTTGTAACAATTTATGGCATAGGTGTAAACTGAGACAAGATGTTTGGGTTATGGTCTCCCAGTGGCTGAATATCTTCACTTTTTCTTCATCCAAGCAGCGCCTGGGGAGTGCTAAGTGTAACTTGAAAAATATTTTAGGAACTTGAGAGATACTGGTTTAAATTTCTCTCTCTCTCTCTCTCTCTCTCTCTTTCTCTCTCTGACTAAATACAAATCGATGGCTTGAACTCTTGAGTCTTTTCCTTTGTTTACCATCAAGTTTAATAAAGAGCCTCCCAGAACTTGAAAACTTGCACTTTACTTTGTGGTTGTGAATTGCCCTGAAAAAGTTGTTGGCTTAGTATAGCTTTTGGAACTTCTGGGTGGTTTTCTAAGAAACTGTTAACTTCAGGCTGAAATGCAGTAATATATCAAAGTTTGTTGGCTACAGTGTCCTGTGATGAAGCTTCCAGAACTGAACCGTGTAATTTCTTCTATCCTGTTGCATAGTTCTGATTTGAATGGAGGTATGCCTCTCTGCTGCCTGTTTTGTGGGCTGAGTTTTCCTTGCCTTTTTCTCATGACATCCTAATTTTTGTTAGCAATGCTTGCTGTGCTCTTAGATAAATGCTTCATTATAATACTGATCGCAACAAACAGCAATTGTGCTGCATTCTTGGAATGAATATCTACTGTGTTCTCTCAGTAGTATGGGTAAAAAGGGGACACTTTAGTCTGTAAGAGCAAGCCATTCTCTGCCTTTTCTTCCTGGAGCTTCTTTCATCTTTTTTGTTTGTGTGTTTGTTTGCCCTTACCAGAATGTTACCTGCTAGCAATATTTAATGCATTGCATTTCTGTCCTTTTTTTACAATATAAACCATGTGACAACTTGAAATTATTTGGAGATCTTGGCATACCATCTGTGCTATAGAGGAAATTGTTTTGTTTTGTGGGATCCTCTTTCTAAACATACTTATACCTGGACATTTTCTAACAAAAAAGTATGTGAGATATTTCTTGTCCTGATCCAGTTTTGTTTCCTTAGTAAAGGGAAAATAAAAATAAAAACCTAAGGGTGGTGAGGGCGGATGGGGCTTCTCAAGGTGCGATGGCTTAGTGCCACACGATTGGGGCTTCCTGGGGCATGGTGGATTTGCACTGCTTTGCTGGGCCAGGCTGGGGCTGAGCTTCACACAAAGGGGCTCCCATTGCCAGGCTTCCTCGCACCGCAGACCTGGGGCTGCAAAAGTCTTGCAGCCCCAGAGCTGCGGTACACCAAGAAGCCCCTGAGCCGCAGTGTATTCTTTCCCTGGCCTCCTTGAGCTTGCACTGTACCACTGCACCCCCCTTCCTAACTTATGCTCAGCCTGCACCAGCCCTCCCAGGCCTCCCCCCCCCCCCGCAGCACCCCTGTGCTCGTTACCTGGGACTCCCACCTCTTCCCACTTAATGACCCACACATCTCAGGGTTACAATGGCAATTTGGGACTGCCCAGGATTGCCATCACTAAGTGATGCAGTCACAGACATCACGCTTTATGACTACATCACTTAGCAATGAAAATTCTAGTCCCAATTGTGGTTGTAAGTCAAGGGCTACCTGTATATGTCAGGGACAGAACTCTGGAAAACTGATGTTGATCTACAGGGGTTCTGATTGCCAACAGTTTTAACAGTAAGCAACATAACTGACCTTTCTACCTAAGTTTAAGTAATCAGGAGAGGACATTGTGTGAAAGTTTTTGAGTTCAGTTTTAGCACGGAAAACAAGTTTCTAGGGTTGTTATATGTTTACAGGTATTTTGTTATTTTCAGATTATATGTATTTTATTTCTGGTTCTGGTGGTCTTGAATTTTTAATTAAGCAGTGAGACAGAGAGAAGTAGGTTCTATAAGGTTGAACTCTGCTCATCGGTCTTTGCCTTATATAACTCAATCATTTCAGTATTAAAGGTAATGAAAGTGTCAATTTTTTTTTTGTTCTCTCTTTGTGCTATCTGGTGGAGTGTTCCACCTGAGTGGCTAATATGACATGATCCTGTCTTTTTTTAGGAGTGCCACTGGATTTGTGTTTCTAACATGCCCCAGATACTCTATTGCTTTGGATGCATTTCCACTCTGATTTTGGAGAATGGAGCCAGGGAAGGTAAAAACATTAGGAAAGCTAAAACCGTCTAGTTGTAGAAGCTATTTTTTGTGGCACATTCTTTTGTACAGTAGCTCTGCAGGGATTGTGAGCTCTTAATAGCAATGTGTCATAATAGCATATCCCTTTCATTTATTATTTGAGATTCAGTCTGCAGTAAATTTGGGGACTGGAAATATTTTATGGTCTAAAAGTCAACCTTCCCTAACTTACTGCTAAAGATAATAAGAATTGAAATTGCAACATCTGGAAGGCATCAGGTTGGAAAAGGTTAGCCTTAGATGCTGAAACACCATAATCCATAATTCCCTCCCTGCTATCTCCTGTCTCAGCACTGACAGCCACTTGAATAAAATAGATGGTGCTACTCACTTTGTTTGCTGATCTAACTAGTTACTTCTAGAAGTTTCACTCTTTGCTTTTCCTATCAATCTACCTGTCAACTGACTGACCAGTTTGCAAAACTTCATTGTTATTGAATCTCACCTGTTTCATAATTAATTATTGTTAAATGTCCTACAGAATAGTTATATCACCTGGAGCTTCCTGTGATCCTTTTCCCTGAGCATTTTGTTCCACTGTAACTTTTGTCCACTCTGCTTTCTGGTCTTTTCACTGTGGAGAACTATAAACCTTGTATCAGACTGGTGCTCATTGTTGTCTTCATTTCTCAAACTTTCAGATATTTGATTGTACAGGTAGTCCTTGAGTTAAGATGGCAATTGGGACCAGAATTTCCATTGCTAAGTGATGCAGTCGTAAGCCTTGACATCACATGACCACACCACTTAGCAGTCCTAGTTGCCATCTTTACGTTAACTGAATTCCACTGATCGTTAGCTGAGGACCCACCCGGATCCAAGCCATTCCCAATTTGGTCCCTCCTAGCCCCAAGCCTCCATTCTTCCAAGATAAGGGACTGCCTCCCTTTCAACTTTCCCCACCTGCCTATCTCCCCCCACATCTCTGCCCTTTTGGCTGCCCTGAACCCTGCCTTGCCCGGTGGCAAGCAGCCCTAGAACTGTGCAGCTCAGGGACTGATTGCTGCGCTGCGGTCAGAAGCTTCTTGGTGTGCTGTGGCTCTGGGATGCAAGAAGCCCCTGAGCCTCAGTGCAAAGCTGCAGCCGCCCCGGCCTGGCCCAGCAGTGTGGTGCGAAGCTACAGCTGGCCCAGCTGTGGCTGCCCTCACCGCCCTGCATTCCAGGGCCCCTGCCACCCTGTGCACCACTGGCCCAGCTTACCCTCGCTGTCTTGCTCCTGCTGCTGACAGGTTGTGCCTGGCATGGCGCTTTGTGATGGAGCTGCTGGTGACGTGAGGCCTTCTTCCCCTGGTCTTGTGAGGAAACCACCATGCACGACCTCAGGAAGAAAGCCTCATGTTGACCAGCAGCTGCCTTGCGAAGGGCCAAGCCAGGTGTGCTTGGTCAGCAGCGGGAGCAATAAGATGGTGAAGGTCAGCTGGGGGCGGTGGAGCGCAAGATGGCAAAGGCCATGGAATGCAGGGGCCAAAAGGGCACAGGTGGGGGGGGGAGATAGGCAGGTGGGAGGAGTTGAAGTGGCCCTGCGGTCATAAGTGCAGGCAGGCTGCCAAGCACTCAAATTTTGATCACATGAACGTGGGGGCGCTGCAATGGCCATAACTTCAGGGACCGCTCATTCAGTGCCACCATAAGTTCAAATGGTCGCTGAACGAATGGTTGTTAACTCAAGGACTACCTGTACTGATGTAGGATTTGTACCAGAGCCTTTCTTTTTTTAGTAACAGCTTCCTGTGAGTGGAGTGTCGTGGAGCTTATGGGGGAAAGCGGGTATTCCCTCTCTGAATGGAAAAGCTTCTGTTTCTACAACAAAAGCTTAGTCATATCTAAAGATATATAAAGGAATGTATTTAATAAGGAAGTATATGCCTAAAACACATGAAGACAGAGGCATCTACCCACCTACCAAGTCCAGTATTGTATAGAATGTAGGTTTAGAGAGTTCTTACCCTGATTGATTGATTGATTGATTGGTTGATATATAAACTGGTAATTTCCAAATGGCAATATATTGATAGATAGATATAGATATAGCCATTTGGAAATTATCAGTTTTCCTGCCAAGATTTTGCAAAATTTCTGATTGGATATAGAATTATGGCAGAATACATCTTGCCATTACAGGACAGTAGAGACTTCTGCTTTATGATTAGAGTGCCTGAGGCCCAGTAGTAATTTCCCGGTGAGTAAGTGGTCATCAGTACTGAGCTGGGCTAAGAACTATTCATGATAATTGGGGAAGGCAGCATAAGGTCAGGAAATATTGCCATGGATATATAATCTCTGCTTGCCTGAACAAGAGGTTAGAGAAAGAAAATAATTTCCCTTAGGCTGTTGTTAAAAAGAAAAAGAAATGGAACTTCTATAGCCTCTGATTTTTATAGCAAGCCTGTTTCCTGCACAGCTGAAAAGAAAGGAAAGAATTTGAATGTGGCTGCAGAAAGCAACCAGAGACTAAAACCACAAAAAGCAATAGTAAGCCTTTAAGGCATTGACTTGACTGCCTATTGAGCCATAAAGGAGACAAGAGATGTCAAAGGTCATCAACTTCGCAAGGAGCCAACGTGAAAAGAATTCTAGTTTTCCTCAAAAGGTAGTCTTACATGGATGGGTATGAAATTTCCATCTCTATTCTAATGCAAGCGACAGATAACACAGCATAGAAATCGAAGCACAATGCATTGGTAACTGCTCCCACCCTGCTTTTTTGAAGCTGGCAAAACATGCCAGACAGCATTTTAACACTTGCTTAAGAATCAGGAGCAGTGAATTAATGGGTTGGGAAAGAAAATAAGACATTGCCATACATTTTAGGCTGCTTTCAGCTGGCAGTCCCTAGTTTAAAATCTGGTTGAGGAATGAAAGAGAAGGAAGTGACATTCCTTCGGGTACAGCCCCAATTCTTCAGCCTCCAAATCTAATCTCTAAGCAGAGACCTGGGGATCATTTGCCAGTTCAGGGCCAGACAGTGTAGGATCAACCAGATTTCATGTATAATCAATACTGTTGTCACACATGAACTTAATGATCTCATTTAATATTTAGTTATTTAAAACGTATGAGTGAGTCTTCTTGGAATTATTCAGAAAGATCATAGCATTCTTTAGAGATGGTTGATTCTTCTCCCTCTTAAAAGTAAGGTTATATTTGTTCCCCTTTAATTTAGGGTTTGTTTATTTCAATTTATATTCTCATCCATTTGAGAACATCCATCCTGTTCAAGACAGGAGTTATTTTGATAAATAACTAATATACTTGTTGCTTTGTCAAGTCAAAATTCATGGGTCACACATATTGTACCAAGTCAGAGAAAAAAAACAAAACAAGACCTGTTCCAGGGCTGATGTATTTAATTGAATCACTCACTTCCAGCTGCTGAATTCAGAAGCTGACACTGTGTTATTATTTACTGAAAGGTTTGAGATAATTTTTTTTAAAAAAAACCATAGTAATGCCACTATTTCAATATTATGTGATTTTAGACATAAGAGAAATAATAGATTTGACTTGTTATGAACTTCAGAATTATGTGAAGAGTTTCCTTGCCTATGAACTTTTGTACATTTATTTCCTGAAAGCAGAATATTTTAAAAATAATTCCGTAGAAGGCACCAGGTAGCGGATGGCTGTTTTAGACTGTGCTTTCAGTTTAGGTGGGAAGTTGGCCCACTGTATTGGGTTTTCTTGATTCCTAAAGTCAGCAGAGAATGCATTCTGGAACATGGCCTAGACACCTCTACACCAGGAAGGATGGGGCAACTTTTCGCACAGGGTGCTGGGATCTCCATTCCTGATCTTCCTGCTGAAGGATCTTTTGGGTGATCTTGAAAAAATTAAGCAGGGTCAAAGTTGATTAGTAGGTGAATGGGAAATGGAAGGCCATAGGCTAGAGTGGAAGGAAAACAAAGGAAAGGGCAAATCACTCCTGGTTTGTTTCTAGTAATTTCATTTTAATTTTTTAAAAGAAAATTGAGGAATATATTACTTTTTAAAAAAATGTGGATTAATGAAGGAAAAGAATTCATGTATGACATAGACTGGAAGTAGGTATAGTAGATTTGATTAACCCCACCTTTAACATTTCTCTGAACACCACAATAGGAAAACCTATTGCTTCAATTTCCCTATGTCTTTTAATTATAATATGAACAAAATACATTACATACAACTGTGCTTAGATGTTTTAAAGAAATTATTAAAAAGAGGGAAGAGGCTATTTTTATTATGAGAGCATGAATTGCTTTCTGGTGTAACAACTGTAATTAAAAGTTGGGTAATTTTTACTTCCAGAAATCTTACATCAGATTTTTGTTCCTGCTTTTTTAAAAAAAGAATTTGGGTTATATGAACATGACATAACAGAAGTTAAAGCCTTCTTTAGATTCGGTTCCAGGGAAGAAGCACTAAGCATATGACCAGCTTGTTCACTGAAATCAGTAGGCTGTACTGTAATGTGCTCAAACTTCAAGTGGATTGTATATTAATTTCTGTATTTACATAAATTATGAATTAAAAACAGACCCAGTAAAGACTTCATTTTAAAATGAGTGCTTACATCTGTCAAATGGAAGTTAAACAGTGCCTTTTCTCAATCGAAAAAGAGAAAACTTAAGAAAAATGTCTGCTTTTTGAGGTAGATGAAGCCACAGGGTGTTTTGTTTTGTTTTTTAATGAGCTTGGTTCTGAGAGCCAAAGCTGACAAGTTGTCACAGGCTTGGAATCTGGTATAGCCTTCAGGAATCTTCTCGTCTCACTTCTCCCAAGTATAGGTGGCTATGTTATGTCTTCAAACCATTTGAGCTCTGCAGATATTCTTTTTTTTTTTTTTTTTAAGCATGAACAATTATGGCATCCTCCTTTAGCCTAATGCCTTGCAGGTAGACTGTATCTCTCATAATTACCAATCAGCCCAGCAGAGAGCTGGGAATTATTAGAGCTGTAATCAGTTCATATACAGCAGGGTATCTCAATCTTGGCAACTTTAAGTTGTGTAGACTGGCTGGGGAATTCTGGGAGTTGAGGTCCACACAACTTAAAGTTGCCAAGTCTGAGAAACACTTACATAGAGGGTGGCAAGTTAAGAAAGGCTGTACTGTTATAGATCCCAATCAAACTGGTAAATGTTCTTCATGGATCTCATAAAAAAGGTAAATTAATCCAGCATAGTATTTTTCTTTAAAATAGGTTAAGGATGGAGAGGGGGAGAAGTTAAGGAAACCCTATAGAAATATGGTTCTTCATTCTTTCAGGCACATGTCTTCCAACAGCAGAAGTTTTCATTTTTGTGGCATTGAGCATTGTATGTGTAAAGTGCTGTAAAATGTGTCTTGACAAAATGTGGGAAAATTTTGATAATTGTTAGCTTTCCTCTTTCTATCTGATTAAAGATAGCTGATATTTTTATTAATCACTAAATTATTAGTCTGGATGATAGCTGGGGACTTTGATCACTTGCCAGCGGTATGCAGTGCATTCTACCAATAAACAATTAATTACAGTGCAGCATTCTGCCAACGGTGATGTAATCAGTACTATACAAAGAGCTTTTAATGTTAACTGTGGCGAGAGAAATTGGGAAGAGAAGCTTCGGGCAAAGGTTTTGTAAGATTCTGAAAAGGTAGAAAGTCCTTCCTCCCTGCTTTTCTTGTATTCTGCTTCCCTACTTGTAGCGTACACTAGGAAGTAAATAATTTTCTGTCATTGAGTATGCATCCCTGTATTTGAGTGCAAGTTGATTACTTAGCTGTTTATTTCTGCCCTTCCCCCCAAATCAAATTTATTCTACTTTGATTTAGTCATTTTCTAATTGAAGGGTTTCCTTGTATGTGCTTGGGTAGTGCTTGGGCAGCATATACAGTATTTAAGAGCTTCCATAAAAATTCATGTGAAACACCGCCTATCTAAGAAAGAATGAAGCTTCACCAATTGGCAATTGACTGACAAACCTTGCATCAATTCATTCAGGTACCATGTTGATGTCATATTTCACGATGTACATTGTTGTGTGTTGACTTCATTTCATGCTCTTGTCCTCGCGATTATTTTTGAACTTGGTGCTTGCACCAAGAATTTTATCAGGAATGTGCAGTGCTTTGGATCTCAACTTGAAAATATATTTCAAAGCAGGCATGGGTGTGGATGCCCACACCAGTTTAAGTAAAAAATGTGTTTTGTGGCTTCCCAGGATCCCAGAAAAAGATGCAACTTCTTTAAGGAGGTGCCAACAAGTGTGGCCTGGCTCTCCAGCACCTTTTCAGTTTCAGATCTGACGCCTTGTACATCCTTAGAGTTCACAGTCTGTAATAATGAAGGATTTGAGAGGAAGTAGAGAAGGAAAAGAGGCAAAGACAGTAGTTAAAAGGAGCACGAGAGGAATAGAGAGCTGAAGAGAACAAGGGGAATAGGAGATTGAATGCAGATAGCACTTGAGAAGGTGGCAAAACGCCACTATTTTTGGTGATGTTTAGCAATAGAGGAAGGTAAAGTGATTGGAAGAGGGAGTAGAAAGCTTACAGCCAGCTATGCTCATTTTATAAGCCCAACCACCTCACAGGATTATTCTTGTGGAGGAAATAGGAGGCAGGAGTATTAGATCTGTACATCACCTTGAGTTGACCAAAAATAAAGGTGGTATAGAAATGTAATAATAAATATATTAGGTTGTAGGAACATAGATTGGATTTTGCATTATGTGCTGGAAGCTTATCTCAGATTATACTGTATATCTGGGGTTTTTTATTGGTAGTATCTTTGGTTAGAAACTTAATTTACCGACTTAGTTTACAAATCACAAATTACACAATCATAATACAGTTTGGTTTGGCTTAGTATGTTTTAAACATACAACCAGTGTAGTTTGTAAACCATGGCTTATAGCTCACAGTGTTATGAATCCAGTTAGTTGGGGCTTATTCAGTGAATAATGATTCAAGTGTGATTTAATATGATTCATGAATCCAGTCATTGACAAGTCCCAATATTTACTTATTTATTTACTTATTCAAAGCCTTTCTGAATAGTTCATACAGTTTAAAAAGAAATAATAAAAGCAGTTAAATAGAATAAACACATATGTTCCTAATAAGAACATAAATATAACTAAGTTAAAAGCTAGCAGTTAAGATAGCAACCATGGATTAAAATCCCAATTTAAAAGCACAGGTCAGCCTTAGACTCATTGATTAAAAGCAGCTATAAATAACTGGGTCTTCAGAGGCTGTTTGAAAGCAATCAATAAATTTCTCTACTCACAGCACCTCCATCTTCACTGGATCAAGTCTGTTTATTTTCTCTTGCTCATCTCCAGTCGGCCTCCAGACACCAGTTCAGGGTTTCAACGACATCTCTGTCAGCAGTGGAGGAATTAAGAGGTTGATCTGTGTGTTCTTTACATCATTAGCAACTGAAACATAGCAAGCAGTTGATAAAAAAGAAGGAAAGAAAGTTTGAGGAGTACATGGCAAAAAACTACAAAAACACTCTTCAGATATATTCTGAATAGGGGCCATGGACAACAGGGTCATTAAAGGTGGGCTAAAAAAGGATAGGAATAGAGAAAAGTGTATTTTTCCTTTTATCTTTTGTGGACATAGGACAGACACCATAGCTCCTGCTTTTTCAGGGGGAAGATTGGACAAATAATAGAAATTCATAAATCCCTGAGTCCAGATTGTATCCACCCATGTACTCTTAGAGAATATAAACTATGAAGATTTGCAGCTTCTCTTTAACATCGGCATCTGTTTCTGAGAAATGGAAAGGTGCAATAAAGAATACTGGACCATCTCTTAACATCTCTTCTGGGGAAGATGCTTTAAAGTGTTATTAAAATAAGAGAGAAAATAACCAAGCCCACAGAAGAATGAGTCCTGTTTAAAAGGAGCCAATGTGGCCTCTGCAAAGCTAAGTCTTGTCTCTAGTCCAGCGTTTCTCGACTTGTTGACTCCAGAGGAACATTGAAATATTTTTCAGGCCTCGGGGAACCCCTGCACATTCAGGCTCAAATATATCCAGAAGTCACAAAATTATTATATTCATTTCATGTGTAGGCCTGTATATATGCATTAATAGTGTTCTTCAACTACAAATAAAGAACGAAACTTACCTCTTTAATGTGAAGTTGCCCAAATTTGAAATAATTTTTTAAAATAAATTGTGATCTCCCAAGGGACCCGTAGTGATCTCTCAAACCCTAGGGTTCCACAGAACCCTGGCTCCTAAGCAAACTCAGCTGCTGTGGGAGAAGTGAGTAAGTACTCTCAAGAATTGGCAACTGATTAAAAAAACAACAGGACACAGAGCATGAATAAGTGAGGTGTCCCTGGAATTGGTGTTAGGACAGGTATCTTTAATTTTTATATACAGAATTGAAGTTGAAGGTAAATATTTTTGCTGAGGATACCACACTATTCAGGGTAGTAAAAGCAAAAAGGAATTCTGTATAGCTCTTAAAGGTGTGTTCTGCTCGAGACAGAACTGGCAATCCTTGTAAAATGTGTAAAGGAATGCACATTTCACCTGTACATTATTGAGATCTGAACTGGCATTCACTGATTAGAAAATAGGACTTGGAATCTTGGTGGGCACCTCAATGAAAATGTCAGCCAGTGTGCAGCTGCTATTTCAAAAGAAGGCAAATTCCATGCTTGGAAATATTAGCATAGGCCTTGAAAATACAACTGGCAATATAATAATACATTTATATATAAATTTGCAGTGAGATCATATTTGAAGTATTATGATGATTACTCAATCACAGAAAGACTACTGTAGAGCCAGAGAAGGTATAAGAAAGAGCAACTAGAATGATCAGGGTTTGGAACAGCTCTCCAATGAGAAAGGCCAGAGCAGTTGGGGCTTGGTATGAATGACACACATGGAAGCCAATGCGGCTTCTGTCTCGCGGATGTCATTAGAGTGACATCAGTGGGGCCCAAGGTGGTAAGTAACCTGAATTAATAATGCCTGAATAGCACTTTTGTTTCCTCAACTTCTGATATATGATCAGTGGGATTCATTCAATCCCTAACTAGGAAGGTCCATCTGACACCCCCACCCCCACTAATGGCTTTCCAGTAGCAAGAGCACCCCTTGTAGTGGCTCATATAAAGCTGATAATTAGGGCGATAACCCTGCCCTCTTCTCACTTGCTAGAACTGCTGTCATAAGTGAAGATGTCTTTCCTGTTAGAAACTGAGCCCACACTACCTTGTGGATCTGTTGCAACTGTGGCAGCACATAACCATACTTCTGTAACATACGCTTGATCCTGTCGCCCTCCTTCTCATCCTTTGCCACTTATTCAGTGCATGCAGAGCTGAATTCTCTTTGTTAGTTCTAAGTGATGAAGATGAGCAATGGTAATATTAAAAATATAACATCTGATGATTTTCTCATCTTCCAATCTGATCATGTTTAGAGATGTGCTGTAATTCCTGGTTGGAGAAGATGTTATGTGATATAAGGGGTAGTTCTTAAAACAGTGGTTGTGTTGATGGAAATTTATGTTCCTTCAGGGTTGACTTTGTTGCCAGGATAATACCTGTATGTTCCCCTCTCAAACACTACTAATTATTACATAATGAGTTGTGGATAATTATGCATGTGTACACATTTAATAAAAAACATGGCTCTTGATGGGTTCCTGAAAAGGGTAACCTGCATTACTGGGTAGCTATTGTTAAATTGATTAACTTCTGTTTTTGAAAGACCTACTTAAGATGAAAATTGGTAAGATTTATTGTAATGAGTTTACACGAATTATATCTACTGCTGTCAGAAATATAACGTTATACAAAATACTAAATAATTTTATTGCTTTGCCACTTGGGGTATGCAGAGCATGTTCTGCAGAAGTCATTGGCAGGTCTTCCATCCTACAATAATGGACTGTCTCTGAGGAAACACTGAACAGCTGAAATATGTGTGTGCAAAATTGTGTTAGAGTTCATTTCGATGGATGGATGAAGCTCCTGTGAAGATGATCTTATGTTGCTGTGTAAGGACATTACAAAATAGGTCTATATTTAAGATTTAAACAAATCTTGTTATGGCTTAACACAATGTGTTGCAACCCAAGCATTGTTGCTTAATGTAACTAAGAACGGTGGTGGTTGAGCAAAAGGGAGGTACCTTGTATATTACCTTGAAGTCTTTAGAGGAAGGGTGAAATAAAATATGGATAGAATCTGTAATGTATGTTACCATCCCCCTATTCTAAGAGAATGAACACTTTAATCAGGGGCAGTTAAAGGAAAGAGAATAAAACACCTCTATTCTTCCAGAGACTCCCATCACCCGTTCTGGTGAATAGTGTGCCAGTCAAAGTTTTTTGCTTTGAAGAATAGACGTATGTATGGAATTTCCATATTTTCAAATGACCCCAAACAACCCTGAAAAATAGTAAAGGATGTTTTTGTCTCATTTCTTTCTGTCACTCACTCATACACACACACAGTCTTCCAGAAATAATTTCAACAACAAGCAGGTAACTAGGTACTCTCTAGATATTTCGGAATACAGATCCCATTAATTCTGAGCAGCAATTTCTGAGAGGTGCTACATTGTTAATCTCTGCTATAAATTGCAAAGGACTTGAACAGGCCTGCTGCTGCTCCTACCTTAGTTGGAATCCTAGCTTCTGTTCATTTTTAAATATTGTAATTCCTTATCAATCTCTTTTTCAAAAACACTTTTTAATCTAGGAAATCCCTATCTCCCCAGTATACAAGTTTCCCAAATTGAGGCAAATCCTGCTAAGGTAACATTATTACGGAACAATTGTGATTTTGGCTGTAAGGTGATCAAAAGAAAACATTTGCAAATCTGGATGCATTCACAAAGAAGCAGAGCGGAGAGTGGAGCTGAACATTTATAAATCATGTGTAATGAAAAAGCATGCCTTGTTCCTCTCCCATCTAGCCAAGGGTAGATGAATTAAGTCTAAGAGAATGCTCATAATGGTCATTCATGTTGGTTCAGGCCAGCATGCATCCTGTTGCAAATGGCTGCTACATGCTCTGACTAGTATTGGCAGTTACACTACTTCAGGATCCACAACCTTGAGCCAGTGGGCACATTAGGAATTTTGGAACAATGCCAAAATTGCTCTCAAAGTAGATGCCATGGCTGGTGTGGCCAATTTTTTTTAAAGATCATATATTAGAAGTTAAACAAAACACTGGATGGTAATTACCTATCATTTTATTTTTTAAGAATGGATCTATTCTAGAATCATTATTGGATATTGTTACTTTTTTTAATTAAAGTCAACTGTAAAAATAAAATTAAGTAGGGCAAGTTGTTGCCTAGGTAGGTGCCAGGGACCTTTAGTGGGCACATTGTCATTCTGTATTGCATTACACGCCATGGAACCAAAGTTATTGAAAGCTTCTCAATATTATTTGCCTGGCAAGATCAGCAAATCTTAATCTTGAGCAAATTTCTTCAAGAATGAAGTGTTGAAAAAGAGAAGAAATGTTCCATTACTTTAGCACACGAGTATTAAGTAGCATTCTGTATCATGTCCTTTTTATCAGTAAAAATTCTGACAGTTAAGTATATTGAATTAAACAATTTTTGTTCCTATCCCTCTGTACCATTGCTCTTTTTAAACTGGCAAATCTGTTCCCAATTTTTGTCAGGCTCCTGCTACCCTTTAAATATAGTCACACATGAGGAAGAAATGAAGTGTGCGTGTGCTAGCTAATTGGTTTCTTATGAGATTCCTTCACTGCTGAAGCCAGATGCCTGTAGTTGCCACTGTTAAAAATAGGATGCACAGTGGAAGTATTGTTATCTATATATGACCTCTGCCTCGGCCCTACAGGTTCTCCTAAAGATACCATTCACTTCCAGAGAAAGGTGCGTATAATCCTCTTTCTTAAGTGAACTTGGTAAGTTGTGAAATATTTTCTTCTTTGCTTTTTGTTCCCTTTAGTCCAGTAATTGGTTTGTTCTATTTTCAATTAGAAGTTAGGATTTCAGTATTATCCATAACATAATAGCAGGTTGAGAATATCATTAGAGGATAAAGAGAACACTTGATCCCTGTTCTTGTGTGTTAATGATTAAGTTCTGGAATGAAAGAATACATGACTAAATTTAAAGTACTTCCTTACACAGATAGTAAGTTCTATGACTCCTTGAACTAATGACTTTGGCCACCATCCACTCTGCCACATACTATTTCTACGTCTTTTTGCATTTAAGAGCAGGTTTTGAGGTCACAGGATGTACTGAGAAGCAACAGCTTAAGTGATTCTGGTTTTGCAAATGTCTGTGCTTGGGTCCTTGGGATCCTACTCAAAATGTATATGTTTGTATTTGGGGTGTATTATGGTGTTAGCAAGTTTTGTGTAGCTTTTTCATGCATTGTTGGGGTAGTCTTTGCTGTGAGGTTGCATGTACTGAGTTAGTAAGACTGCTATATAATCACACTAGATGACCAACAGAGAACCTCCATATCCATCTTAAAGTTTTAAACATTCTTAATACTAAGCAAGAATCTGATTATATTTGGAGCAGAACCATATTCCACACTGCTGTTTGCATTAAGAGGAAGTTAACCTTGGTATGTGTTCACATTTCATGAAAACCCATTGTTTGTTTTAGCTGTGAATTGTTGAATAAACCATAGTGGTCTGAACTACGTATCACACTATGTTATAAACCATGATTTACAAAGTAGAACCACGTATTGGGCTAAACCCAAAGCAATCAAATCTCATTAGTTCTTCAAATCACCTTTAAGAACTGAATTGTTACTTTGCTTAATCAAAGAAAGATCCATGCCAACCAGGTTCCTTTTGAAAGACCAAGAGTAGAAAAATGTTCTAGCCTTATGTTTGTTATCCTGAGAGCATTTACTTGGCTATTGTTTGTAAAAGATTTTTGAAGGATTGATCTTGCTCTGGTGATGCTAAACCCTTCTTAAATTTTTGGGCTTAACCAGTATTTGTATGTCTTTGCTTTATTTCTTCCACTTTCTTCAATATGTGTAAAGAGATGTTTTGATCGAGATATCTTTTTTAAAAAGGAGCAAAGGTTCTAACTGCTAATGAATGATGTGCCAGAGACAAACCAGCTTGTTGAAGAGGCTTGGGAAAAGGAAAAGAATAAATTTTCCTCTTTTCTATTTACCTCATTTCTTACTGTATGTGTATCTAGATGTGCAGCTACTTGGCAGCACAGATTTCCCTGTAGGTGTTTCTGCCTTTAAAGAGGCCCACATCTGAATCAAAATTCACTGTTTCAGTATTTATGAATCATTCCTACAATGGTAACTATCAAGTACCAACCATTATTTTTTAATTTCCAGTTTTGCTCGATATATAGGATGGGTCACATTTTAAAATGTTACCTAACTCACAGAAGTGATTTGGCATTAATATTCTGGTTTTATGATTTGTTTTTTTATGAAGCTGACTAAACAGTGGCAACCAATGCAGTTTATTATAGATGTTAATTATACAATGAAGGATTAAACAGTGTGCTTTGTGAAAACTCACGCTGGCTGGTAATTCTGGGAGTTTATCCCAATTCATTTGGAGAACATCAAGTTGGGAAAGGTTAACAAAATGCAGTCTAAGCTTCCAAGGCACTTTCTGCAATGGTTGAGAACTATTTTTTAATGGTGTGGTGGTGCTGTATAACTTATATCCTCCATTATAATCAGAGCAAAGGCTGTTTGATGTGGATAGTGAGGATTATAGTCCATTACTTCTGAAAGGCATCATGTTGGATAAGGCTGCCTCAGAGAGAGCTAAAAATGGATTTGAGAGGAAGTCCATGTATATTTTCCTTTGTCTTCTTGTCACTTTTGAGCAATAGGTTATGTCTATTTTGGAACCAATGCAAAAACTTTCCACAAACGCAACCCCCCTTTTTAAAGCTGCCTCTAAATAGTTTAAAGATAAGTATAGTTGCAATGTCTTTTCCATCTAGATCAATTTTTGTTGGATAAATGATTTTTATTAATCTATGAACCTTCCTGTTTGTTTCTCTTTACTTGTCATTGCTTGCATAGGAGTATTTTGTTGTGAACCACCAGAGAGCTTTAGATATCAGGCAGAATAGAAATGTTAGGAAGTAAATAAATAAAGCATTTTGAGTTCAAGTGTATTTAGCTGATGCTGCATCTCTTATAACCATGAACAAGACAAATTTGTTTTATTAATAAAACGTGGCCCTTGCCTTACTTCCTGTAAAAGTTGGATGCACAGTCAAGAGATTACAGGGATTTAACTAGGGCTTGTCCTTGGATATATACTGTAAACCATGGAGGTTGCCAGCAAGGCTTCTGATAATATCTAGGAAGAGAAGGGTGGAGATTGTTGCATGTGAGAAGATAATTGATTTTGTAGAACTTAGATTTGTGTAAAGGTGAGGCTTAAAAAGGGGAAGGGAAAAGACTCACATACACAATCTAACTGGATAGTAGCAGCTATCAAAGTTCATTTTTTGCTAGACAAAGTGCCTACTTCTGCTGCTTCTGATCCATGGTGACTCTGTGAGAGCTGTAGCTGCATCTGTGACTTTCTGTCTGGGACCCCCCCATATGAATTACTTGGTTACCAATTTAGGCCCAGCCTTCTATTCTTATCCAACCTTATTGTTTGGATCTTGATTCTCAGAGGGTTATAGCCTTTGAAGACACCTTATGAGCACCAGGCCCTCCCCCAAGTATTGTGCTAGCTTCTCACTCATGAATGTGAATCATGAAGATCCCAATGAAGTTGCTTACACAGTCGCTTACCTATAATTAAAGTTCTTTGAGCGATCCTCTGAATGTACACAACCTTCCCTCCTACTGTACTTGGTTCTGCCTGACCTCAACATTCAGCTTGGGATCTGCTGCTGCATTCCTAGGATCTAGAGATTCAGCATGAGCTGTACTTACTCGTTTATCCTGTGTAGAAGGCAGACCTCCTACAAGAAGCTCTGTAAGCTCTAGAACAGGGCTCTTAAGCTGGGGTCCACAGGCCCTTTGGGGGTTTATGGATTGGTTTCAAGGGGTCCAAGGAGGATGGGAAAAAAGTTATTTTCACTAAACTCTAACTGAAAGTTAGCTTGTCTTGTTATTGATTTAACGAATTGATAAAGAAGCACATATATTTCTGTATTACATATTTGTTATTTTTCAATGTTTTATTAACGGTATTTGAGCATAAATATTTCCCTTGTTATGCAATCTACAGCTGTGTATTTTATGTATTTAAATACATGTTTTGAGAAGGGGGGTGTAGGTTTTACCAGACTCCCCAAAGGCTGCATGATACAAAAAGATTAAGAACCCCTGCTTTCAGAGATTACCTACTTGGAACTGAATTTTTAAAAGTGATAATCTATTCTTATTTGAAAGATGTAGAATAGCCTCTAGGCTCCTTTGAGTGGAGGAATGGAATAAAACAACAAGAACAACAATAAAAACAACCACTACCACCACTAGTACCTTATAGCCTTAAAATGAACCCATTCTGTGAATGTGATATTGATGTGACTTTTCATTTTGATGTGCTATTACTACCAGATTTAAACATTAAATGATAAGGTATCCTTACCTGTTTTTACACCAAAGCTCTGAGAAAGGCTTTTAGGCCAGTGATTCGACTTGACAAAATAAGGAAAGCCTGTCTCGTTTCCTCACTGGAAAGGTTGGAGAAGGCCTTTTATTCCAGGGATGTCCTGAATGTATAATTTTAAGTTATTTTAGTCATCACTTTGAGTACTTTGAATATTTTTACTTGTCCATTGTGGATGCTCCTATAGCTAGCGTCTGTTTTATATTTTTGTGTTTAAGAACAATGTTTTTAATTGTTCACATTTAAATATTGCAAGCCATCTAGAATTCTGTGGAGGATAAGCAAGATAGAAATGTTTCAAGTAAACATTTAAGCCATCTGCATATTTGAAGCATGGCAGAAAAAGGAGGAGATTGTACTCATGGGTAACCACAGAGTGGTGTGAGCAAATGACAAATGTCTGATGATGAAATCATACAAATGCCATGACTTACTGTATATTGTTGTGTTGAATGTCTTGACTCAAGTGCTTAATTACTGCATTTGCGTGGTTATGTCATTTTGGTTCTAATGCAACAGCTGTACTGGAAGATGGAAATTTTATTTTTCCTAGATGAAATTCCTGATCTGAAGCTGTTTGTTCACTGGGGAAAATATATGTAGTTGAGACTGGAGCAATAGTATGAGGGAAAGGTCAATTTGATAAATCCATGAAATCCGTATCTCTAAATTGAACACTGTTCTTTGTTCATTTTCTGTACCATTTATGCAAAAAAAACACATTTTCCTCTCATTCATTTTAGTTTAGTTCATTACAGAAGCTGGTCTAGCACAAGATGTATCAAGAATATATGCAGTCAGGATTAAATACATCTCCAGCAAAGGTAATAGATTATTAGGTGCCTCATGGGAAGAATAGTTTATAGGGCTTTACTGCTCTTTCAGACTGATGTAAAAGCATATTCGAAGCAACCCCCCCGGGAAGAAATCATAATATTCAGTCTTTTCAATTCCAGGACAAATCCTAGACCTGTAATTGGGAATAGTAATATTGCTGTTGCAAACTGTGTTTAAGTCAGATTGTGCCCAGTCCTTATTTGCCAGCTGAAGAGGAGTTGCTTTCAACTTAAGGAATACATTGCATATGGCAGTGTATCATATATATAGCATTTTGAAGTTCGTTCCGAATGAAACATAACATAATTGTGCTTGCAATTTAGTCCAGAGAGTTGCCCGCATACTACTCAAATCACAATTAGGCTACATTGCATTCCTCTTGTGTATCCTCATAGTTTTAGTGGGGCTTGCAATGGCAGCATTTCTCGATCAGTGCCTTCTTCAGCCTCTTAGTAAGAAAGGAGCATGACCTGCGAAGCTCTCTGTAGTTTGGCCTTGGCCTCTCCCAGCCCCTTTTTTGTTGTCCTCTGACTTCCTCTGCTGCTTACAGCAGCAACTATCATCTTGTTTATTACAGTCCTAAGGCCAGACACAATAAAGCTATACAATAGCAACAATCTTACATTAATCTTACATTAATACATATATATAAAAACAGAAGCAATTAATATACTACAATCCAAAATTAATAAAGAATGAAAATACTAAAATGAATTGAAATAAAATACTGTGTTAAGAACTTCAAAATCTAAGTGATGGTGTGGCGTATTGTGCAGATGATAGCACAAAACTGGGCAACCTGGGAGGATATTTTCGGGTCCTTGTCCAAAAGAAGTAGCATTAGAAAGAAGTCACTCTCCCTGCCTGGAAATTTCTTCAGTAATGGGATCTGTCTAGAATCTTTATATAGGGAACATATGGCTTAGTGTTTCTACTGAGCCTTCACCGTGTGGACATAGCTGAAGGTGCGTAGGAATACCCTTAAAACGTTCAACAAGGACTGCTGAGGGCAGTGCATCCAGCCTGGTTAAAGTGAAAGCTTTATCCATGGAACAATTTGTAGAGTTATAACAGCAGCAACTAGAAAGTCTGACCCTGCTGCTGTTATAACTCTTTGTTATTACAGAGGGCCATCACGGTGTTGTGCAGATGCAGCTTGCTCAGACCTGTTTCCTATCCACTGTACTGACAGTCTAAGCATGGGGTATCTGAGCTGTTTGGGGCTTGATATCCACAAGTCCCCAGCTAGACTCCCTATCCTTGTCAGCAAAGTGCAGAAACTGAGGGATGCATGGATATTAAATAGAATGAATTGATTTACCAAGTACGGAAATCATCATATATTCTTTATTGTGCTGCAGTTAGCAAGTCAGAATCACTTTAAAGGCTTCATGTGTTTTAATCCTCCTTGTTACAGGTTGTGCTATGAGAGCAGGATTTGCCAAGTGCTGACTTTCTATAAAGCTTTTCTATAAAGGCTTTATAGAGTCCCTCTTTTGAGGGAGATGGGCGGTAACAAAATTTGAAAAATAAATAATAAATGATAAATAAATAAAAATAAAGCAATCTGAATACTTTATTTGGCCTTATAATATGCTGACATGCTTGGCAATTGAATTCTGTTCAGTTGCTGATAGATAACATTTGAAATAATTTTACTGTGCAGGTGTGTATTTTTTAAAAAACGTACAGTGCACACACACACACACACACAGTGGTGCTTAAAAGTTTGTGAACGCTTTTGGATTTTTCAATATTTCTGCATAAATATAACCTCAAGCATTATCTGTTCTCCACACAAGTCCCAAAGCTGGATAAAGAGAACCCAATTAAACAAATAAATCAAAAACATTATACTTGGTCATTTATTTATCGAGGGAAATGATCCAAAGCTACACATTTTTAAGCACCACTATATATATATATATATATAGAGAGAGAGGAGAAGCCGTGAGTGGGGAAGGAACCCTCGCACAAGACATCACCCCTGGCTTATAGCTTCACACCAGTGCAACCAGTCAATTTTGACAAGTGAATATGAAACTGTGAATAGCTTATGAAGGGATGCTTGAAGAACTCATTCGTGCAGTCTCTCTTTTTTCCCATCTTTTTTTTTGCGAACAAGTGGCTGTGTTTGTTTCAAAAGGAGGCTATTTTTGTTCTAGAACAGTTGGACAAGGAGCCTGCAGGCAAGGCATTATAAAAAAGCTGCAGCTAAAAGCTATAAAATATGATTTGGAACATCAGCCGTGACTATATAGAATACTGATCAAGTTGACAGTGAAGGGGACTGGGGAGAAGAGAGCAAGGGGAAAAACAGTGAACAAAAAAGGCAGAAACATTAAGATTCCTGTTTTCATAAACAAGTTAAGATAGATATGGCAGGTTTGACCTTACACTGAAAAAGGATTTTTCTCCCCTCCCCCATTTCTTTTGTCTTTTAATGCTTTATAGTGCTCACGTATTACTATAATTATTAATAACCCGATATTTTGTCAGCTGCCTGTATATGACCTTCTGGAACATCAAATCTGAATGTTGCACAGTTTTATGTTTGGAAAGCCAAACACAAACTCAGTCTCAGGGTTCTTTACTGAACTGCTCCTTATCTTTTCTTTGTTTTTAAATGGGCAGCCCTGTGTATACTGGCTTTACCAAGAAAATAATACATATTCAGAGAGATGCTTGAACTTACACATTTGTATTTAGGTTTCTGTTGTTGAGATAGCCCTTCTGTCTCCTGTGAAGTCTGTTTTTGTCAGGATGTTACACTGACTCCTAACTTCATTCATTTCTAATAAACTTGCCTGAAACTTTCTAGATGGGCAGTTTTTACTTTCTATCATTATTTTTTCCCCTGGAACTTCTCTACTAAGGTAGTAATCCATTCAGAAAATTCTGAAATATGATCTAGGATACACATTCTGTTTATATGGGACACTGTCGGGTCTTTGGGGCTTCATGATAACCCTATCCCAAATTTTTTCAACTAGTACCTTTTAGCTGTATTATACTCTAATAAGTTATTTAATGTAGTTTTCTGTGTATATGCTGTATGCACATTTTTCTCCACGTGCAACTATCTGACTCTGGGCAAAAAACTAGCAACTTGATTGCTTTCTGATTGCCTTGGATTGGAAGCAAACTTGCTCCCCAAGGATGCAGTTTTGCAGAAATATCTACAGCCATTACATCATTTGATGCAAAATTAAGAACCTTGGGACTACTGCGATTCAGTTTTAAGCACATTTAGATGAGAGATTCAGCAATGTCAACCTTGTGATGGTTCCCCCTACTCCCCAGTGAGAAAAACTATGTGAAAGGTGAAAGGTCCCCTGTGCAAGCACCGTCATGTCTGACCCTTTGGGGGGGACGCTGCTTTTGGGACGTTTTCTTGGCAGACTATAGCAGGGTGGTTTGCCATTTCCTTCCCCAGTCATCACCTATAAAAATAATAGCTCCCTCTAATGGGGTAGCCTAGCCCATGTCTTACTGCTCTTGGAAAATTAAAATTTTTGAATGTTTATAACTGATGTATATTTATATGTATGCTTATATGTATGTTTATAACTGCTGTATATAAATTTATGTATTTTTATGTTTATAACTGCTGTATCTAAGTATTTTGTAAAGATCAAAAGTAGCTTCTTTCAGTATCTTTTTTCTTTTTTCTTTGCTTTCTATTTTCAACACTTTTTTCTTTTTCTTTCATGTTTCTATATTTTTTCATGTTTATCTTCTAACTTCGTAAAAAATTTCATATACTGTCTGTGTATGTGTGTGTGTATATATATATTTAGAGTCGCTACCCATCAGTCTTGCTTCCGTTGCTGTGCAGCAGAACATCCATCAAGAATGAATGCTCTTTTCCTACTCTCATTTTGAATGCCGTGTCACTTATTTCCTTCATTTTTGTCACTGTCTGTGGCAGCCTTTTTCAACTGAGGCTTCCCCATACTTACTGAGGTAAATTTCCCATAATCTCCAGCCAGCAGCCCAGAACTAGGGCATGCCAGTTGGGGAAGATGAGTCTAAGCAGCATATAGGGGAGTTGCCAAGTTGGGAAAGATGACCTATTTCCTGAGGAAGCCGATAGACTAGAAGTCCCACTGTTGACATCTCGTATGTATGTAAGCTGGCAGATTGCTAAGTTGGTTCTGAGAAGTGCTTCCTAAGGTTCAGGCAGTGGGGGTCTCAGCACACTGAAATTAGAGAGGCATTTTTCATTGCTGCTCTCCCAGGTTGTGGGAGCTGTGTTTGTGTGAATTACTGGACTTTTCCTGATTTCAGTTCAGTCAGATGCTTAGTGATACAATCAGAGTTTATTTTAGTCTGGTAGGAACCTTGCCACTTTTCTTTACACCGATAGAATTCTGGGGCTCTCTAGCGTGACTGCATTAAGTAGCAGTATGATTAATTTGGCTTTGATTTTGCATGTTTTGGTGTGTGTACTCAAGTATTGTGGTGGGGAAACCATGGCTGTGGCTTTGCAGGACAGGTGATCCCAGTTGCTTTATGTCAGCAAACCATGGTTAAATAAGCCATGGCATAGCATGAAGTATGAAGTCAGAGTGATCTACCCCAGCAGAAAGAACATCCTTTGAGAAAGCAGAACACAGCTGCTCTGTTTGAAGGCAGGAATGAGGAAGCTAGTTTAGTCCTGTGCAGAGGGTTCTCTCTGTTTAGATTAGTTCATTTGGGTGGAGCAGGCAGCCAAAAAGTCTGTGGGCACACTGGCCAAAAATGGAAGAGATATCCCAGAAGCCAAATTCTGCCACTATAGTAGGTGTAAATCTAGTGATTCCCAGCAATTGTTACATGTAGTTGGATAATCATTTAAACCTCTGTTTAAAATGTGCAGTTAAAATGTTACACAGTCAGCTTAATTAACTTTTATGGAACAATTTGGAATGAATCCTACAAGAGCACTGGATGCAGTGATAAAATGTAATGAAAAATTGCCAAAGTACAGACAAGGCCTATACAAGTAGCTCTCCTTTACAAAGAAAAATAGTAGCAGAATTTCACAGTAATACCCTACAGGTTAATCATTCCTGCTTATTTTTATAGTTAATATTGTAGCCTAGGTTAAACATGGATAGCGCACAAGAGGATTTCTTTTTAAGAAAGTTTATATGTTTGGGCATATTCTTAACCTCACCCTTCCCTTCCTACATGGGTGGAGGTGAAGAAATACAAAACTTAAATAGACTGTGTGACAAGTAAGATAACATGTGTAGTCTTTCTTCCCCAAGTTTTCTAGCCTTGAGGGGAAAACGCACTAAGGAGGGTTTTTTCCCCTTCATTTAGATGAGTTTGATCTTTTTTGAAGGGAGTTTCCCTTGAGAGGTATTTCAGTGTTCAGATTGTAACCCTTAAGAGGATATATTACCCTGTATAAAAATGTATATTCAAAGAGATAAAGGAAAAGTCAGCAGTGAATTTGGACAGAAAACATGTGTTCGAGCAATTTGTTCAGTGTTACGCAGAACTTGCAAATATTTTATTGCTGTTTTGCCATAGGTTACGGAAAGGTATTTTGTTAGAGAATCGGCCAGCTTCAGAGCGTCAGCGTCACATGAGGGGGCAAAGCAATGGTATCCCTTCTGAGCTCTTCCATGGGAATGTAGCTGAACGCCTAAGAATTATGGCTATACAATGTCCAGATTCAAAGAGGAAAAGGTGATTTAGAGACCACAGGGGTACTCAAGTAGCAACTGTCCCCAACTTCTTAAAAAAAGGCCATATCTTTTCCTAGGCTCCCAAGAGTTGGTCTCCACAGCTGCAGTCTGAGCTGAGGAAAAGATGCATTTGGTTTAAGGGCATCCTGATCTTCAACTTTTCACCATCAAATCCAGATTGTTGCACAGTCTGGCTAAGAAACCCATATGAACTCTGAATCGGCTCTTCACAAAGGATAATACCACTACTCTGACCTAGATGGGCACTACTGTCATTGTGAAGATACTGTGCATGAACTTATATTTGGTCCAAATGTAAGCAGCCTTATAGCAGTTCAGCTAGAAATTCACACAGAAGTGAGCTGGTCAGGTCTAACAGATTACAAAAGGGGACTTTTGTTTACTGACCCGCTTATGATTCAATAACCCATACTTCAGACTGGCTGCAGAAGACAAGCTAGGTTTTTTTTTTAAGTAACTTTTTCTAGGCCTCTTTACAGGGCACTTAACTATTACAGACGAGTATTACTTCGGATTTGAAAGCAAAACAGTGCTTTGAAGCATGGGGAGTGCCCATGTTTTTGTGTCTGCAACTCTTTAAAGCAAGATGTATCCCTTTCTGGGTTGTCCTCTACAGCTGCAAAACATCCCCAGGGAAAGATGTATTTGGTTTAGGGAGTTGGATTCTCTCTTAGATGCATTTCCCCGTGTACTCCAAAGCACCATTTTTCCTTTGAATTTGAAGTGCTGTGCAGCCCTATATATCATATATATTATGATAAAATGGCTGTGTACTGGCTGAAGGCTGGATTTTTGCAGGGCAGAAACTAAGGGATTATAAGACCTTTAGGACATTTTGAAATCAATTTTGGAAAGAATAGTGTTAACACCAAGGGATGTTTATGGGCCATTTTATGACCATTCTACCAATATTTTTGAGGCAGAGGAAGAATAGACAGTTCTTTTTGAACCTTACATATATTCAGTGCTCAATAGAGTTTGAAGTATGGTGAAGAAGGGGTAACAAATCTTGGTAAGATTTAGACTTGGCATGAGGTAAAAGAGATGTGATACTGGAATCAATGGAAAGGGCCTTTTCTCTTTCATAAGGGAAGCTCACAGTTTTATCTGGGTCGGTAAATGTCCCAGCAAGCAGCACTGCTGAAATGGGTTGGAATTTCTTTGTTAGCATTGGCCAAGAGTGCTATTTAACTTATGGCTTGTTCTCTGAATATCGATTAAGCCAGTGTATGCTTTTGGACGGTTCTGTGTCTGCCCTGGAAGTCCCCACTTTCAGGGCCTGTTGCAAAGCTGCAAAGTTAGGTAGTGGGTTCTTGGAATTTATTCAGATGACTCATCTTAGGATGTATTAATAACATAAACATTATTTAAATACCCTGTGCAGTTTGGAATTTGGATGTGTAATAATAGGAATATGTTTTGCTCTTTAAGCACTAATAAATGCGTAAAGCTTGTTCTAAATTTAACATAGGTATAGATCTTGCAAATTAGACAATTGTTGAACTGGCCGCTTGCCTGAATATCTGCTTTAATCTCCTAATTTGGCTTTTGTAAAACTTACCCTAAATTGTTTTGGAAATCTTGAGTAAAAGATAGTTTCTTGGAAGTTTTGGAAAGATGAACAAGAGAGATCACAGTGCAGATAAAGGCCCCAAGCCTCAGCCTTTCACAATATGTGAAAGGAAGTACACTTACATCTTTACAATCTAGACAGATTTAAGTCCTGATTTCTCTTTAAAGGAAGAAATGAGTTTATTTGTGTTGAAAGGGTATTTCAGATTCCTAGGTTCCTTAGTAAACTAGACAGGAGTGTTGCTGCGAAACAAGTTATTTATTTTTTTGAAGAGATGTTTCAGTTTTCAGGAGACTTGTCTAAATTTGACATCTGTGCCAGAGGCAGAATATAAATATCCCTATACAGTAATGGCTCTCTTTGTTTATTTTGTCTTTGGGATGCTGTTACATTATGAGTTTAAAACATGTAAGTAATATTTCTGTATTGATAAATGATTGCATGTATGTTCAAGTAAGTTATTTTAGATATTCATAGCACCAAGTACATGGTGCATTTGTTTCACACTAAATAAACCACTGATCTAGTCAGCTGTGGCAATCACTGTCTACAGCAGATGTATAATTGCACCCCAACAAATGGCTTTGTTAAGATACCCAGTGTAAAATGGAATGACCACCACTTATCCAACCTTGTTTTCTTGACTTTGAAGTAGGATCCCTGGAGGAAGAGGAAGGGAGTTTGAAACAGCATACAACGATTAGGATTTCAAGAGTGTTCATTCCTGACTTCTTCCTGTACTTTCATTATAGTCTGAAGGAAACCTCTACAAATTGTTCCATGGATAAAGTGTTGTGATTTAGATGCAGTGATACAGAAAGGTGGGGGAGGACCAAACCCCAAACCCCCACATCAAAACAAAAAAGCCAACTGAGATAAATGTTCTAAATCAAGATGATTTAAATAATCATAGTCTTTTATTTCAAGTGTTTCCTAAGCACATACTAAACATAATAATTGGCTTCTTTAGTGATTAGCAGTTAAATAAAACTTTGAAACCATATTGGAAAGGCATTCTGGGAGATACAACCCAATATATTTGGAGCGTGCTATGGTTGAGAAGGCTGTTTTAAGGTGTCCACTCAAGCAGCATAATCCAAACCATCAGTTGTGTACTGTTTGTCTTTTGCACTATAGAATTTTCATTACTTAGAAATGAGGGCAGTTATGAAAGGCTGTGATTTCTGTTGGTGATTGGTGTAGATGCAAAAACATTAAGCACAATTATTTGGCTAACCATTAACTGCTCAGAAACAATTTGCTATTCCTACTAGACAAAACCATGTTTCTTCTATAGCTTGATCACTTATTTTAAAAATAGAATATGGTGCCAAAACGTCACAGGTAGTATCCTGTACCAAAATGTAATCCGAAGCACTTGCACATTTTAGTCTTTATTCTTTATTCTGTATTCCTTGTCTATCAAGAATATCTAGTCTAGTTGTTTAGATTTTTCTTCCATATAGATTGGGGGGCGGGGGGTACAAAATTCTAACTATGTTCAAATAGTTTATTTTTATGTTGGTTACTGTAGGGAACTTTCCTATTCCTACAGTATTTCAAGGCAGTTTCTCACTGTGCATCAATCTGGCCTATGATTTATGCATGTTCCCCTCCTCATTTGCTAATTTGAGCCCATTCCGCTTTCCATTTGGTTAATTGCCACATAAGTAGACACAGCATAAGTTCCATTCCTTTGAGTCTTTATGGAACTGTTTTTGCAGCTGCCATTACCACCTAAGACTTTTCCCACTTGAAATATTTTGGGGGGTTTCTGCAAACCCTTGTTTATGACACATATACTGAAATTGCCCTGAATGATATAGTTGGGGCTGTAGATCCCCAAGCTTGGTGAAGCTTAAGCTGGAAATAAAAGGAATAGGGATGATGACTGAGCAATTCCAAGCTCAATGTTTCCACAATAAAAATGCCAACAGAGAATGTCTTTCAAAATTATAATGCTTAAATTCAGAGATAGGATCTCCTTTCCATAATTTGTTCTTTCACATGGAAAAATTTAGTGGTGTTACATAAGTTTATGGTTTTAATCTGAGGTGATGCTAATGCTGCCTCACAATTGTCACCTTCCTTGGAATGAGTCCTTGCTCTCAATAAACCACCATTTAGGATTTTTCCAGTGGTGCAAGAGCAATAACTATTAGAACTGATAAACTCCCAGATTTTGCCCAGTCTTCTTCTTTTCATGCTTGTAGACCCAGGATGAGCCAGTAGCAGTTCTTCATGGTTGATGTTAGTCAACCAGTTTTTGTTTTTTTTAAAGAAAAGCATTAAAAAAATACTCTGCTTTAGGATCAATGCTGTTTGTCTTGAGTATTGTATGGGTTTGGGGGAGGATGTGTTTTTCCAATAGAAGAGAATGTATGTAGCTCGGGGTTGAACTGTGGAGTCCTCTGAGCTTGGTTGTTTGCTTGCAGACATTTCATTATCTGACTAGGTAACATGATCAGTGCTAGTGAGTGTGGGGTTTGCTCCCTGTTTATATGCAGTAGCTTGCCCTGCCTGTGTTGGTAGGGGTGTGGTTTTCTCCTTGGTAGTTCCTTGATTGGGGAAGTTGAGTTTTTAACCTTTATGGATGAGGTGGGTATTTCATTTTGTGAAGTTATGTTTTTGTGTGGGAGTAGGTATGAAGTGTTCAAATCCCAACTTTTTGAGGAAGTTGCTTGCCATCTAGGATCCCCATGGCACCCTTTTTCTGGTATCTCAACTTTTCATAAATGTGCTATAAAAGATTAGAGATCCCTGCTTACATGGTATATGCTGAGCATTTGATGTAGATAACAGTTTTATTTTGCTGGGCTTTTGTAGGAGATTTCAGCGCTGTCTTGTTTAGTTTTCTTCTGTGAATATCTGCAAAGGGGAGAAACTAACATTTCCCTTGTACAACCCAATTATTAGTAAATAAAAGAGGAGTAAATTAAACTCCATGAGTTTAGCTTGTGCTCAGATGCAGAGTAGATCCTTGGGGGTGGGTGGGGGTGGAATTGCCACCTGGTTCATGGATCTGTAAGAATTCACAGATTTAGACAAGTTTATGTATAGTAGATCCTTTTCTTCTTTTTAGAAGTCAGATTTTTAGCTATTGCTTTATACTTCCAATGGGTGGCTATTTTGGTTGTTTTTTTATTGATCTGAAGCCCAGCAAATATTACCGCTGCTGCTAGGAATTTTTGTTTAATTTTTATTTTTGCTTCTGCCTTTTGTAAGCCATGTAGCACTCTCATTTGCTCCTCACTGCCAAGGGCTGCATTTGATTATGGGTTCTATCTCTTGGTGGAGAAAAGTTTTGCTCATTTCAGAGTCAGTCATCTCTTGGAACCATGTCATGATGTTATGTATTTGCATCATTCCAAGTTTTATCACTACTTTGTGCTAGTCCTTGATTTAATGAAATGGTGTTTTCTGTCAAATCCACATGTGGGGACAGTCTCTTTCCTCTGAAATACATTTACATTTGCTCACTAAAAGTTACTTTAGATTTTTGGCTAGAAGTATTCATTCTCTAGTACAAAACTTGTTCTTTTAGAAATCCTAGGATTTGAGTCAGTTTGTGGCTTCCTTAAGAACATTCGAAACTATAAGTAAGGATTTGGTTTGCATGACATATGAAAAATAAATGTGCATTCTCAGCATTTGGTGGTTTTTTTCAGGGAAAAAGGCTGAGATGTCATAGAAAGGAATATATTGAAGAATTTAGCGTGAATTGCTGTAAGCTAGACATACTTTCCAGATGGGCAAAGTTAAAGCCTTTTCTTTTATTTAAAAAAAAAAGGCAGACTACTTCTTTACCCCTATAGGAATATAGAGAATCATAATTTGAATCTTGCTGCTCCTGCACAAAAAGCATAGAACATCATTTTGGGGAGTTTTGAAAAGGAATACTAGAATAACAAAAGAGGTTGAATGGAAATATATCTGGGGATCCACAGTTTCACTGGCCACTCACATCTGCAGTAGAGGAGAGTGTGCTTGAAAACAGTGTTTTAGACTAGACAAAGTATGAATTATTCTGCAACCCACAGGTGCTTCTTGGCAGAGTTCCATACAAAAACACAGCTTGAAACCATTGTCTTATTCTTATTTAGTTAGCTATGTGATGTACACACTGCTTCAATCCAACTGGACTCTAGGCAGCTTAGAATGTATATAATAAAACCCATAATATTAATATGATAATAGAAAATATAAATAGAGCCTTGTGTGGCACAGAGTGGTAGGCGGCAGTATTGCAACCAAAACTCTCCCCACGACCTGAGTTCGATCCCAGCGGAAGCTGGAGTCTCTCTTGGGTAGCTGGCTCAGGTCGACTCAGCCTTCCGTCCTTCCGAGGTCGGTAAAATGAGTACCCGGCTTGCTGGGGAAGGTGACGACTGAGAAGGCAATGGCAAACCACCCCGATATAGTCTGCCAAGAAAACGTCACAAAAGCAGCATCCCCCCCAAAGGGTCAGACATGACTTGGTGCTTGCACAGGGGACCTTTCACCTTTCACAGAAAATATAAATAATATGTAACTATAATAAAACTAAAACTTACTTTGATGGCTCTAGAATCAATGCTAAAAAGCCCTCTAGAAAAGCGAAGTCTTTCCAGTTTTCTGGAGGGCCGTAAGAATGGGAATACAGTACTTCTCACCGTGAGGGTAAGCTATTTCATAGGAGAAGAGCCACTAAAGATAATGCCTGTCTTTGGGCCCTTCTCATTGTACTTTCTGGTAGGTAGGGACACTCAGCTGGCTTTTTCTGATTGCGTGGGTTGTGGGAACAGATTTGATCAGGGGAAGGAAGTCTCTTATATACCCATGTCCCCTATAGAGGACATAGGGTATGGCCTTGAGGAAGGAAGGGTATGGCAGGAGGAAGAGCCACTACCAAGGCAGTGGTCAGATAAGCAGGGTTTGAGCCCATTCCAAGAAACTAATTTGAAAAAACATCTCAAGACAGGCTCCTCCCTATTTCACACAAAGATAAAATGAGGGATGGGGAAGCACATTCAGACTTGCAAGATTCTGTTACAATAAAAGTAGTTGTGACCTATATGGCATTGGTTGCTTAGCCTGGTCTAGCTTGTTGGGCTGACATCCCCAGCTGTTAAGTGTTTTAAAGATACTGACCACACCCTGCTCTTGCAGCAGGGGTGCAATAAGCAGGATGAAGACTGACCAGTATGTATGTGGTATGTTGCATGTTGGACCAGGTGGTCTTCAAGGGCATTCCCATGTAGAGTGAATTGCAGTAATCCAAGCAAGAGATGACAAGAGCACAAGTGACTGCTCTTAGTGTATCTTGTTCCAGATAAGGCTGCAATTGGCGCACTAGCCTAAGCGAACAAGGTCCTTGTATGGTACAACCTCCACTTGCTCATTCAGAAAGAGCCATTTTCTCAAGCATGTGACTTCTAGAAAGCTTCAGTTCTTCTTTCCCTTTTACAGATAGGGAAATGGAAAGTGGGCAGTTGACTCTTTTGAGAAAATGAGGACTTGGGCCTCACTCTGCTTCGTGTTTGGACATATTTGTATTTTTTTGTGTCTGTGGGTGTGTGTACAGTATGCCTCATTTTTCTCAGTTCCAAGATTCAGGTAAAATAGATAATCGATCTGTAGGTATCCAGGCCTAAGCAATTAGTCTCTTTATGCTGTTCTATATCTATGGATTGAGGCAGTCAGTGATCCACCAAACCAAATCCAGTCACCAACCATATATTGTAGCTTGGCAGATAATTAACAACTCTTTTGTTTTCCAGTTTCAATTGAGTAATCAAAGCAGGAATCACATGCCATTTTCAGCAAGTACTTGTGTGTGGTTGGTGGTGGTTAAAGTGATAAATTGGCAACTGTTTTTCAAGCTTGTTTCTCCATTCCATTAAAGAGCCATTTGATTATTTGGGACAAAGCCTGCACTGAATCTCATAATGGTAGCTTAAAGCATTTGTTGCAGTTTGATCTTCATACTGTTTTAAGTATGATATTAATGTTTGGCATTCCCATTTTTACCAGTCATAAAACTCACAGAAAGCATGTCTGTTTGACCTATTGTCATCCGCAGTGATTTGCTTGCTTGGTTATCGAGAATTACTATTGTGCTTCAAACATTTAAGTAATGGGGTGGGGGGGGACATCAGTCACTACAAATAAATCTATCTAGAGATATACAAGAGCAGCTTGATAGGATGACAGTCTTTCAGAACAAAATACAATATTTCTGTATATTTGTCTAAGCTCTATTGTAGGATGGTGATGAAAATGTCTTGCATTTCATTGTATTCAGCAGTAAAGCAACTTTACAATTCTGCATAAAAAGTAAAAATGACGAGGGAGACATTGCCTCTGAATCTGTAAACTGGCTTTTGTGTCTCTTCTTGAATTTATAAATATTTTAATGTTGAGATTCTTTAACAGTTGCTATGCTGCCATATTGCTGAGGGATGGAGTCTGAGACAATGAACTTTCCATGCTCTCACAGTGTACTTGAACCTGTAGAACCATATAAAACGTTCAATGAAAGCTTACAGACTTTAAGGAAAAGAAATAACTTTTACCCTGTTATTTAGGAGCGTGTTTTTCAAATTCTCTATGTGTGTACCACTAAATAAACAGTCAGAAAACCAGGGACCATCCAGCTGAACTAGCAACTTCTGTGTTTTTGTCTTTAAGAGCATGAGAAGTCATGTTTCTAAAAGAATGACAGTAGTTATAGATGTATATGCTTCACATTCTCTGCACTTTAAAATGTTATCCAAAATTAAATATCTGTGAGCAGGCTCTGGTGCACCAGCTGACTGTTGGGGAACATGGGGTGTCCCATTTTGTCACTAACCTGCAGCTGGCAGAGCCATTGCCCACCTCTTGTCTTGCTTTCCCACATGCACCAATAGCCAGCTGGTCAACTGACTGTCAGTCAGGATGAGGAGGCATGGCTGTGATTTTGACTGGCAAATGGGGGTGGGGGGGAGGCAGTGGCAGACAACCTTGGGGAATGGTTGCATGGTCCACTGTTGGAGAATCACTGATTCAGAGCATCAACTCTGTAATAACAAAAGTTGAGATTTTATGCAGATCAGTAATACTAGCAGAACTCTTGTTATCTTACTTAATTCTATCGCTTTTGCTGTTTTATAGAAAACTGGTTTTGTTTGTTAGGGGAAAAAGAGCAAGAACTTAAGCTCACCTATTGAAACTGATGAAATGTTAATGACACCTCTGGGTTTTGGCAGGCACTCCCCAATATCCATAAAAGGAAGTAACTTGCCATTTCTTTTAAAATAGACATGGGAAATCTTCTAGCCCTCTAAATGTTGCCAAACCAGAATTCTCAACATCCCTCATCATCCTTCAGCAACATCTGGAAGGCCACAGGTTCTCCACCCTTTTTAAAATAAAACACGATTCTAGGAGAGCTGAGTCCTGCGGCTACCACATTCTGTGCTTTTTCTGTATAGCTTTGAAAATAGAAGTCTTTTAAGTATCCTTGGTTTAGTTATCCTTACAGTACCTGTCATAAGATAAGCCTACCCAACCATCTTTTCTTGAAGGCATGGGGAATGAAGATACTGTATTTTGTGCCTGAAAGTAGATATTCAGATGTAATTCCCTGTTTGCCTGAAGTTTCTAGCTGGAAAAGCTTGGGGGTGGGGGGCAGGGATAGTAAGAAATGCTCATGTCTGTAATATCCAGTCGTCCAAGGTACTTGCTGTCTTAGTGGATGAATTGTTTCTGCCTGAGCAGTGGTAGATATATGTCTTTTTATGTTCTCTGAAGCATGCCGCATAAAAATGAGTGGTTAGAAAGATGAAGAAACAGTAGGTGGTAGGAAACCTGTTACTGCGAAAGCTCTAGGGGAAGGATTTGTCTTGTGAGCACATTATAATGTTACTATGACTGAAGTAGGTGTGAGAACATAACTAAGTTGCTTGATCTGGCCAGAGACATGTCCTGTTTTCGGCACCTTATCTTGAGAGCAAGATAGAAAGGTAATACCAATTCTCTTTAGGTTTTTTTAAACAGTTATACCGTATAATTTTATTAAGGCTATAAAACATTTATTTATTTGTGTTAGGAGCATTACAATTAAAATAAGGCATACTGTAAAACATAGAATTTAAAATATAAAATAAAGAAGTTAAAATATATAAAAGTTAAACAGATCTTGCCCAGAAACTGGCAACATTAATTGCGTTCTGTTGCACTGTCATGAGGTCCTCAAATGTGCATTGATCAGGGCGCAAAGGACAAGTGTACATATGTATTGTCGGCATGTCTACATAGTCACAAAGGGCAGAGGCCACCGGATAGCCCCATTTATTCAGAATTTCTCTGGATCTTATTATGCCTGTGCGCGGTCTGTTCAACGACTATAAAACATAAAGTCAAGGTACTCCTATAGTAACTGATTGACCAATCTCATAAAGGCACAAAAGTGGCTGTGCATATTAGACAAATTAAAACATTAAGGTATCAATTAAATAACTCTTAGGTACAAAGCAATAAATGTACTCAAGCTAGCTTACACATATCCTTTGCCTAAAGCAATGTTTAGATTGACAGTTAGTGTTTAAGTTGAGTACAGGTGGTTCTGCTAAATGAGAAAAGGTTACAGTTTAACAATATATTTATTCCACTTTTGTCTTCTCAGACTCCTTTAAATTTTAAATTGTTTCCTGGTGATTGCCAGTCTCCTCCTCTGATCTACATCAAAGTTACAGAACACCAACAAAGTTTTAGTCCTTCGAAGATTTAGTTTTGAAAACTAATTATATTTAAAATCTCTCGTCTTCGTGTCTTTTTACAACAATCTTATTTTAGAATTCTAGGGGAATAAAGTTCTTACCATTTAGCAATTCTTTGTTTAATTACTTGATTGTCCTGTGACCAAATATACTGAGTATTTAACACACCAGAGCAATTTTTCTTTTGTTAGTGGGAGAGAGTTGTGTATACAAAGTACATTGGTATATACCAGCTTACCTTTTTGCTGATCTTGTAGCTTGGTTTCTATATATAAAAAAGTGAGACAGAGGTTACATCTGATTATAGAATAGGCTTCAAACTGAGGCTTCCAGCACAGAATCCCAACCAGCTTGGCTGGAACTGTGGGAGCTCTAGCCTTAATTTATTTTGAGGAAACCAGGTTTGGGAAGATTGTAAATATAGGCAAGTACATTCTATCATCTTGTATATTGGTGTTGGATTTCTTTGAAGCTCAGAAAAGGTTAGATGTTCTCTTTTGTGTTCCTGATGGATTATGCCCAACAATATGTTTCGTGGGCATGGGAGAATGTATGGCAATTACCCTCCTTACAGATTGCCTATTTACAGGTATAAAAGTCTGGAGATAATAGTCTTGCATCTTGGAGGCAAGAGGAATGAAGATATTTCATCTGTTGTGATGTATCAACTTAGTTACTTGATGAAATTATCCTGCAAATCCAAAAGTGAGATAAACAAAATAACCTTAATGTCAGCTTAGTATTGCAAATTTGCAAATATTACAGGATGAGTCCTAAAAATTACTTCAGTTTTTCAAGCCAGTGGTAGTTGACATTGCTGACCTGAATTGCTGTCTTTGGATGTGTGTGTGTTTTAAGTGGACAGCAATTTGGGGAGTGGGCATTTCACTGAATGTTGACAAAATAAATAGTTTGTATCTCTGCAAACTGTATGTACGCTGGAGAAGAAATCAAGTAGCCATAGTGATGAAATACGCTTTTTCAAAATAAGAGCAGACTTACAAATCAAAAGCTACCATGATTTATAAGACAAAAAAGCATTTGGAAGAGAAACTTGGATCACAAAAGGAGGCGGCGGCCAGCTTTTCTGTGTATTGGGCTCCCATCCCCCAATATTTTGAGAGCCAGATTTGTTGATACTTTGTCGCTGTGCCTTGACGTGTCTCATTACCTCTTCCCCTGTATCCTTAGGTGAGATATACAGAGTTTGCTGAACATAGTTTTAAAAACTCTTTACTGTAACTAAAGTATGTTTCTTTTATTTATTAGTTATATTTATATACCACCCAGCTGCCAGGATCCTGGGTGGGCTTTGGGGTATATTTCACAATCCCAAATGGACTTTCTATTCAAAGCCAAACCAACTGATTTTGCTCCATGATGGCATAATTAATTTTGTTACCTTAAGCAGAAGCAGAGAAAACAAATGGAATAATTTGTTGTACTGATTGAATTTAAATACATTTTTAAATTAAATCCTTGAAACATTGCTCAGCTTGTCATCATACTTTTACAGTCTTCTGTTTCGAGTCTATTCCTCCCGATGACAGGACCAATTTTGCTTTTGTAACTTAGGCGGTATCTTTTGGCCATCCCAGCTTAAGCTAGTATATTACTACTGCATTAGTCTACTACAGTAAATGGTAGTATTCCTACTTTTACTATGTTGTATTAAATCCTATTTTATTAGTAAGTCTGATAGAATAGGAAGATTCTGGTTTGTAAAATTTTAAAACAGTTTTGACTGTGGATAAAAGAGAAGAATCTCTGTTGTTTATTTTGGGTACATCTTGGCCATGGCAGAATTAACTGAGATGCCATTTCTGTAATTCTGAAGGAACATCCAGCTAGTACAGACAATATGTCCATGAAATACTGGACTCTGTGCTTTTGCAGATCAGAAATAGGCACAGCATGGCAAAAGTCAAATGGAGGCCAGGACAGACGATGAGTGAAAATTGCTCGTCCAGCAAAATCTTGGCAGACCTTGCTTCATCTCATTAATCAACACTATCCTAACTTATCTTCCATGGTTCCTGAAACTGGAATGCCGTGTAGCATTCTCACATTTTTCACCCTTGGCCTTCTTAGTAAGGAAATTGTCTAACGAAATTGTGTACTATGTACTATGTGGGAAAATCTTGCTGCTCTAATATAAGTGAGAGTTGTCCCATCATAATCAAATTCTTTTGCTGCTTTACGGTCCATATTGTGTTACGCAGTCCAGAGACGAAGCAGTGTTCATTATCTTCTTTTAAGAGCCTCCTGCTTTTGAGCATTGTATCAGTACACTGTAATGGGTACTCAGTAAGTTCTTTCTTCAGAAGCCTTTCTAATAATAGTTTAATCTTGAGGGTTTTTGGTTTTTGAAAGTTTAGACATTCATCTCTGATGCGATTGTGGTATCTAATTAAACCTTTTCTGTTTTTTAAAACCTCTGCCAAGTGATTATCGACTCAACCCTGAGTTGTAAGAACACACATCAAATAGAGTTTGGGTTTTGGTAGAAGGTACCACAGCAAGGGACTTCGTCTTCTGTCCTGCCATCTTCGATACGCTTCTCATGCTTCTGATGTAATTTTAGCTATTTCAGAATGCTCAGGAATCTGAAAGTTTGCAAATTTCCCCAAATACTTTTATATCCACATGTTTATTCGTGTAGTATTACCCTTAAAAAATATATTCCTGGAGCTAAAATTCAGAAAAAGCAATTTGCAGGACAGTAATTTTCCATGCATTTGAAGTTATGCTGGTCTTTGAATCTATCTTTGGGGGTATGGCTTTCATTTTGTTGTGCTATTTTGTAGTGTATTTTGAAGAGTAATTGGAAAAGCACCCTGACTGATAAAGCTGCTTGCTGTTCTCATTTCAGGAAAACCCCACAGCACTGGCAACTCTGAACGGATTCAGCTCTCAGGAATGTACAATGTTAGAAAAGGGAAAATGCATTTGCCGGTCAACAGATGGACAAGACGCCAAGTTATCCTTTGCGGGACGTGCCTAATAGTATCATCAGTGAAAGAGAGCCAGACTGGAAAAATGCACGTGCTCCCCTTAATTGGTGGAAAGGCAAGTTGACAATTTCATGATATGTGTATGTATCGAGATATACATAGCAAGATTCACATACTTTTATTATAATTAAAATGAATAGTACATCATCAAAATCACATATTTTAAAAATAGCATAATAAGGAATAAAACAAACCAACAAAAAAAATGCAAGAGCAGTATTTAAGAAACAAAACACATCATGTTTCGGAGTAATTATAAGCACATTTGTAGTCTTAAGAATAGTTACCAATCCATATTTGTTATTTTTCTTTAAAAAAAGTAATTGTACAGAAAAAAATAATATGTTGGAAACCTCATTATTAGTATAGCTGTGTGGATGTGTGTGTGTGTGTGTGTGGCCTCAGTTATCCAAAATAATTAAACCTGGAGTCTGTAATAGCAAATTTAAAACTAAGAAGCTATATCAGGCAATCGAGTTGATAGAAGTAACTGTATACATTTTGTACAATAAGATGTGTGCTAGTGAGATTTTCAGTTTCACTACAATATTCTTTATTTGGCCAAATAATATGCAATTGTTGTTTTTAGAAGGCGTATTCATTTTATATTTATCAGTAAAGGGGGTTGCTTTGCATATTTCATTTTTTATGCAAACTGTTTGCTCTTGAAGGCAATGACTGATCTTCCATTATGCTTGGGGACATAGGTAGCATACCATTCTCCAATCAAAATCCCCTGATCTCGGCTTTTAAGCAGTGGCTACTCATGGAGACATAGGCAGAAGCTCAAATAAGAGTAGGATGCCCACAGCCTATTTCTAGTGGGCCCAGCTAATCCATAGGTTTCTTGCTGTGAGACCCAGTTGTTTCAATGCTGAAAACAGTTCTGACACTTAGACATGCATAGACCCATTTAAATCACACACTGCTGACCTAATCTTTAGGTTGTGAGGTTCTGATTTAAGCTATAGAATGTAAAGAATGTTCTGAGGGCATGGAATAGAGTTGCCTTTTAAATATATCCAGTTTTATTGGCATCTAGAAGCAAGAATCCTGTATCAGCCATTTGGAGTTCAGTAGTCAGTGTTGATGTCCTCTCTTGTTTATTACTATCATTGAAGCTACAAGATGACCAGAGTTCCCTGGTACTGTAAGATTGTGCTCGCTGTACAGTAACTAAGTGTAATGGTTGCCTATCCTAAATTATTCTCAGACTCACAAGCGAGAACTTGAATAAAACCTGGTTTATTTAAGAATAGTATGCAAGTACAAAGAAAGCTGAGAATGAGCAAAAGTGCGCCAAATATAAACTAAAAACCCTCGGTGCGAATGTAAGCCCTCCCCCTCGTACAACTGTTTCAAATTCCCCATCCCAGGTGCTCCTAATGAGTTCTGCTAATCAACGGGTAAAAAGGACCTTGAACACAAATGATAACCCAAACACATTCCATCCTCATGAAAACAAATAGAAAGCCTGGTACAAGGTTTTCCAGCAGCTCCCTCCCAACCGGAACGCGCGTCAGCACCATGGCATGTGAAACGTTACAATGTACATTAAACATTGCAGTGGCGAACATGACATACCGCCCCCCCAAAAAGACAGAAGAAAATCCCAGTACTCTGGTGAACGGCGTTGTTGTAAGCCACTTCTGCAAAGGGCAACAGTTCGACCCAATTGTCCTGATGGTAGTTGGTGTAGGCGTGACACTAAGAGTTATGGGCATTGGAAGAGAAGCTTTGTCATAAGTCATTGGTGATATCATTAATGCTGCCCAGTGAATCCTTCTGATGATTAAGCAGCCATGTTCCTCAGTGCATTTGTCATAGAATGGATTTACTTGCTTGAGGCACAATCACATGTTGACCAGCAATTCAGTCCCTTCGCTGCAGAATGTTGTCATGATTGCATTCAGCAACTTGGTAATTGCGTTATTCCCTGTGCTGAAACAAGTGTTTTCCAAAAGACGCAGGTTTACATCTTTTCAGTTGTCCTTGTGTCCCATTAAGTATTCAGAGAATTGTATGTATTCAGCTGTCATGGCAAACCAAGTTAGCATTTTCCGTCATGGTGTTTTCCAAACATGTTGAGTACTGAATCCTCCCATCTTTATTTCATCATGGATATTGGAGGACATAAAGATGTGGAAAGCTGATCTAGCGTAGTAACAGAGTAGATACTTTTCTCCAAGAATGTATTACATATTACAGTGAACAGAACTGCCTCTGAAACTGCAGCCTTGTGTTACATTTGCCTTCTCTTTGCAAACTTTACTCTAGTCGTCGCTACCAGCCATAATAGCTATACCCTACTTGTGGGCTTCCCAGGGGCATGTAGGAAAGAGAATGCTGGACCAAATACTCATGAAAAGTACAATTCATGTGAACTTTTCATTCATCTTTGGAAAGATGAAAATAGTCTGTTTGGAAGAAAGGCTCAGCATGTTGTTATTCTAGTGCATACCAGACTTTCATAGAACATTTTTAGATTTTGGTAAGTAAGCTTGATCATAAGGAATTTGTTTACTAGCAAAGAGAAAAGGTACAATCTGATATGCAACGTTCTTGGAAGTCAACTGGAGGTTGGGGGATGTGTCACTGCACATTTTTCATGTACCTTTGAAGGTAACAGCTAATTCCTACCTTCTCTACATCAGGAGTACTGGTTACATACTGCTGTATTTGAACTTCAGCTTTTTATATCTGCATTCATCCAAAGATGATGTATGCAGTGAATAGGAAAAACGAAAGTGCTGTTTCTTTGACAACTTGTTAGTTAAAAAGGTCTTGCAGTAAGAATAAAATGGAGTGTTGACAATTCTCCTAAAGCTGCTCAATTGACAGTGAAATCCTATGTATCGTATGTTTGAAATTATGGCCCATTATAATATTTGAGGTTTAATCTCAGATATATGACCTGATGACTTATTAGGGCTTTTGTTTTGTTTTGGCCCAATGAAATGAGCTAAACTTTGCAACTTCATATTCCTATTATTAAATTTATACATTTCTTTTGTTGACAGCCTATTTATCCTTGTGGCTCTTTTTCTTAATTGAATTTCCAGTTAATTAACATTTTAGAGGTTCAATTTCTGTCTTAGAAGTTCTGTTTTTTTAAACGTATCTATTTCCCTCCATCCCCATGCAGGTAGAAGAAGTTAAAAAGCACCAGCACTGTTTAGCATTTAGCTCCTCTGGACCTCAGAGTCAGAGTTACTACATCTGCTTTGACACTTTCACTGAGTACTTACGGTGGCTTCGGCAAGCTTCAAAGGTGAGTAGAGGTTTAACATTTTTCTAGTTATGCAGATCACTGGTACGCTTGTGTCGACAACTAGGATGATTGATAGAGTTGGCAGGGAACGCAATGCTTTTGAACATCGCCTAGCACAATTAGACCCTTAGTACATGTCAAAGGTTGACACTGAGAAAGAATAGTTTTTTTAAGGCTACTTAAAATTAAAAAATTATACTGTACCATCCAATTTGAGCAATTTGTGTGACCCATCCTGACCAATATCATGTAGCCGTATATATAGGAATAGCCTATGTAAAAGTGTTATATTATCTGAGTAAAATACTGATCATAGGTTTGTTTTTAAGTTATACTGCCTATAATAAGATTATAAGAAATCTACTGTTTATTTATTTATTTATCATATTTTTATCACTGACCATCTCCCCCACATGGGCGACCCTGGGTGGTTCACAATAAAACAATTTAAAATTCAATAAAATAATAATAATATCAATAATCAATAAATATAAATATAAATATAAAATATAATGAAATCCAAGTAATGGCAGATCTAATTCCACCTAAAGGGGACAAGACCAGTCCCGGCAGGACTAGGGAACGAACCAACTCCAATCTATATCTTACAGCTTCAGAAAATGTTACTTTTTTGTTTGTCTACCTGTAAAAATTCTCAGTGTGTGTGCATGCACAAATGAAGCCACTCCTCCTGCAGTGAAAGTTGTCTCAGTGTGACAAATCTAAGTATGTGTACTTACATTCTCTGCCCCCCCTTTTTTTGCCAATAGATACTCAGTGCCAAGTGAAAGCTGTTCAACAGTCCATGAGATTCTCCATCTCTTTCTTTTCCTTTTCCTTTCCCCTCTTCATTGCTTGGAGTACTGTATATTGTAACTGAATTATGGATAGAATTGAATAATGCAGTATTCAATTGCAGTAGTTACACTGTTGGGCTAGGACTGGGGAGATGCTGGTTCGAATCCATGGAAGCTCACCAAGTGACTCTGAGCCAGTAGCTATCTCTCAACTCAGTCTGCCTCACAAGTAATTTTTGTGGGGGAAATTGGAGAAAGAAGTGTGTGAGCTGCCTTAAGCTCCTAAGGAGAATCACAGGATTGCATATTGCATATGTCTATATGTAATCACAGTATTGCTTATAACTATATTAATTCTGGCTGTCCTTTTTCTGAGATAGCAGTTGTCCTAGCTAATTCCAATATCTAGCACTGGATAGTAAGGCAAATAATGTAAAACCATGCCATTTAGAAGTATAGGGAGAATGATTGGAAGTTGCTAGCTTTTTAAGTTACAGATTGCATAAGATTACTTGGTACCATCCTGTGCTTTCTCTTTCTTCAGCTGGGTTGGGAAGTTGCCAGTGTAAGCCCATTTCTTTATGTAATCACAGCAACATCTTCTTTTCTTTGAATGCCGAGATACATAAACCCGCTAGTGTAAGCCAGTATAGAAATAGGCGTACTTTAAAACCTTTTGTTAAAAAAAACAACAACACATTTCTTAGTATTATAGAAATGCAAATGTTTGTAAGACATGTAGCAGATGTTTAAATTGTAAACAAAAAGACATGTTTATTTTAGAAAAGGTTGTCTGGTAAATCACCTCAGCTCATAATAGAATTCTTGTTTTTGATTTGAAAACCTTTGAGAAAAGGTTGGCCTACTGTTAAGCATTTATTCTAAAGATTTCTGAGCTTGCTTTTGAAGTGTTTTGAATGGAATCTTTTCTAAAAGCTACAGAGGTCTTGAAAACTGCTTATGAGTTCAGGGTCAAATGAAGGCAGAGACTTTGCTCCCATTGTCAGCACATTACTGGGATATTATGTAAAGCTGTGTCCATCTCTTAAAAGGTTGACCTGTTAAACAATTATGAAGGCCCAGTAATAATCCCAGGTAACTGCTGATGAGAATGGGCCCTCTATCTATCTCTACAGTATCTATCTCTTTCTCTCTATCACCAGTAGTGTTTTGATCCAGGAATTTCATGCACATGGTTTGAGTGTCCAAGACCATTATGTCTTCATAATGGTCTCTGTAATTCACAAAAGGAATTAGATGTCATTCAGATAACTCCATTTTTCAACAACCAACAAATTCTTGCTGGCTTGCCTGAGTAACTTTTGGACAGTAAAGAAATAAACTGAAGTCCCTAGACCCAAACCCCTTAATACTTGCAGTGTATCACCTCTCTTTCTTCCTGCTGCACTCACACATAATGCCAAACCAGGATATTTTCATATGGCTTGTTGAATAAGCCACATTATATCCATAATGGTAAATGATAAGAAGCAGGTTCATGCATCATGCTAAGCCAAAAACGAGCAAAGCATGTTAGGAGTTAGTGTTACTTGTTAAAAGATGGTTACCAACTACATGACTGTAATCACCACAGATTGTAAATAGAAATAATCTATTGTGTTTTCAGTACAGCTTGTCCTTAATGTAATGGTTGGTTTTCATTATGTATTTTTCCCCTTATGCAAACCATGCTATCAGCAATTCTAGCACTCATCCCTTCGTTCCTTGTTGGGTTGAAACATAGAGTTGCTTGTGCTGCCTGGCAAATTAGCAAGGTTAAAATGACACTGAACTTTCATTTCTGCAAATGCATTGAACATATGAATGATTCTTCCTTAATAGAGAAAGAATTCACCTTCATGGTTGAAAATATTAAGATATAATTTAAGGAGAGTCCACTGAAGGATAAAATGTTTCACAGTTGGGCACAGGTATGACATAAAAATAATCATGCCAGATGAATAATTCATCTAGTTCTATTAATTCTAATAAAACAAAATAGGAAAGGAGAACAAATCAATTCCCTTGGAATAATTTCCCTGGTATTATGGTCTCCTGATGGCTGGACTGTGTCTCCCAAATCTAGGAGAATTTAAATTGTTACAATCTGATAGAAATGCTGCTGTCTACTAGACTAACATAAATGATTTGTAGTCACCAGAAATCAAGCTTGACTTAAAAAAAAAACTTTATTTAACTAAACTTTTTTTATTATTTCTAATTAGACATTTTAAATAGTTTAACTCTGCTAGCAGATCAATCTGCTGATCAAGATACAGATTGATAGTGCTAAATATCAGTGTCTTTGGGTGACTTAAATTAGTCACTCATTTTCATTACACAAGCAAGAACAGTGGAGGAAACTTAATATTTTTAGTTGCCAGAGGGATAGTTCCCTGGCTATTGGGACAAAAGAGTCTCAGGATTTTTAAAAAGATCATTTCATTATAATACTTGCTTGTGAAAAACCTATCACTGATGCTGAGAATTTTGGCAATGTGAGATAAAACACGTGTTCCCGTCAGTTTATAATGTTGTGTTTGGTTACCTTTCATAGATGTGGTTTAAAGTATGCTGGTCTGTGACCGTAATAAAGATTTGATTTGATGTGGTTTGAAGTGACAACAATTTTGCTATTAATGTGTGCAATTTTCCCCCCAGATCTGTTACAATCAGTAATCTATATAATATTCTAAAAAGTTAAGTGTTGGATTTGGCCTAGGGACAAGTTTCACTTGTCTATAAACCCACAAACTCAGTCAGAGAGTCATTGTGCCAGATCATATATCATGCTAAATCAGGCTTCTACAACCTGTTGCCTTTTTGGTGTGTTGTGCTTCACTTCTGCCAGTCTCACAGTACTAACTGGGGATAATGGGAGTTGCAGGCAACCTACTACAAGACTGGAAAACAGGCTGTTGGGAAGATTGGATTTATGCAATCCCTTGTTCTCTGGGACAGTCATGAGAAGGAATTAGAAAACTGGCTTAGGTTAACTACAGCTTGTTCACTCCCCAAAGCCTGACCTACCTACCTACCTACCTACCTTCTTTCTTTCTTTCTTTCTTTCTTTCTTTCTTTCTTTCTTTCTTTCTTTCTTTCTTTCTTTCTTTCTTTCTTTCATCGATCGATTTCTATAGCCACCCATCTCAGCAAGTGGACTCTGGGCGGCTTACAGCAATAAAACTATAGAACAATTAAAACAATTACAAGAGAAACAATTAAAATACAAAATAAGTATAGATGGCTGCTAAGTAAGCAATGTATGGATGTTAATATAACCAAGCAACAGGACCATTAACACGCTCGGGGCCCCAGATTCAAATATTGATTTGTTTGGATAACTTCACATGATGTGTTGTGAAGCTTGCTTGTTGAAGCTCCCATAGTTAAAAGTTCAACAAAGTGTAGTTTGGGCATCATGTTAAGCAGGTTAATTAAAACTGGAAAGAAAACATTCCGGATAAATTAGACTAGGAGAAAGGAGTAATTATGTAATACTTTCATTATTCTTCTCTGGAAATGTTAGCAAACATAGGATAAACCTCATAACCTGAGCTCCACAAAGACAGAATAAGATACTCAAGAGTTTGTCCTCTGTTACAGTACAAGACAGCATAAATTATTCAGAATTCAAGGTATTGCCACTTCAACAATTATTCATTTACTTGAAAAGGCTGAGATTAGATTGCTGTTCCATTCCTCCCCACACACATACCACATATTTAAATGCATACTCTGTTGTAGGCTGCCCATTGAGAAAATAAGGGGATGAAGTAGAGAATAGCAGGCATTGTAGAATACTTTATGTCAAGTATTCAATCCTGGGATCTTTATTTGAGAGCTATTGTAAAAAAAAGCCCCTTTTCATATGCTACCAAGTGCCTCAAGAGTCTCTTTTTTATGCATGGTTTCAAGGGGAAAGTCAGATATACAGCTGGTTTGTCTGGCCTTTATGATCCCTTCTGTGCCCTGGATTACCTGGAGACAAAGTCTCTATTTTAAATAAATTGTTACATAATGGACTAGCTCAGATTTATCTTGTGAGATTCCCAGCCAGAGCTAGGCCTAATTTCTCTGCTGGTGTTTTTGTTTTCTTTTTGTCCCTACTGTTACCCATTCTTGCTTTCTAGAAATGTTCAAGTGAAGATGTGGCTAAAACCGTCTTTTGGGGGCATACCATACTGGCTTTAAAATCATTGCAAGACTGTTCACTCAAGAGTTCATACTAGCAAATTAATAAATTTGAATTACTCTCATCTTTCAGCTGTATTTTAGGTGTCACACTTGCATAGTATTATTTCTTTTCCTAACTTCTCTTTATTCAAAATAATGCTGATAATATGAATTTGCTTTGCTTCCCATACAGTTGCTTATTTGTTCTCTGAAGGAAAAGTGTGAAATGATGAGGGAGGTGTGTTCTCCCATCAGCTTCACAGGTCCTGATTACTACTATACTGCAGCTGTTTTTTTTAAAATGCTGTCTCTAATGTTGTAGACTTTAAAATGCATAAGCCCTTCCTGAAATAATTAACATCCATCCATCCATCCATCCACTCTATGAATGGGGAGCCCATTAAACAAATGAGTGCATTTGTGTTAAAAGATACATAAGGCAGCTGTGGCTAGGAGGGCCTTTGCACAGCTCCATCTTGTGTTCCAACCCCAAATTAGAGAAGGGCTGGCATACACTGGACATTAGACAAGCTGTCAAGATCTTCCTGAGCAAAACAGAGGAGTTCAGAGACTTGGTCTCCTGGTGTGAGGCTGAAGCTGCTAAGCCAGACACTGAGAGCCAGAGATAAGATAGGACCTTTATCAAAAGATTGTCCAGGTGCCTTCCACCTCCATGGTCAAGAAACAAGCAGCAAGACGTCCATTGCCTTTTTAGGACAGGAGAAAGAGACCTAAAATTTAACAGCTTGGGGCTGTTATATATAGCAGGTTGGATTTCTTGATTCTGAAGTATAGCTTATCTACTGTGTTATTAGGACTTCTTGTGTCTGCAGTTAACATTGTTTCTCTCAGCCGTGTTCTTGACTCTTCCTCTGCTGGCTCCAGGGGGCTGGGAGAGTTCTTGAGTGAAATCTATTACCATGTCCTGCATAAAGCTCTGATACCCACTGTCTTTTCAAGAGCCCCACCTAGACCACAAAGTTTTACCAGTCAAGGTGTACCGAAGTCTGCAACTACCCTGCAAGATTGTGAATAAGCCTACCGTACAGGGAATTATGGTCCAGTCCCATAGAAGGCAGCTACTGTGACTGGTCTTGATGCTGCTGGTGCTGCTACTGTTACTATTACATAACAGTAGTATAACTGTTAGTAGTATAGCAGTAGTTAGTAGTATAACAATAGTATATCAATGTACCCCTTCCCCAAGACATTTGCAGAGCTGTCGTGTGGTCCTCTGTGTCCTGCTTTATAAAGCAGTTAGAATATTAACTCTTATCTTGACTGAAGCATACTTCTACAAGAAGGTAATACTGTACAGAAAAAACTCCACAGCAAGGATAAGGGGCTTCTCAGAGATAGCCCCCCCCACCCTAAAGCATAGCTCTGATGTGTCTACTCCATCTCAGAATGGTACAAAGTGCATTGGCTAGAATATGCATCTGGTTTAAAAAACTGTCTTTTGTTTGCTGGCATTTTCTTTTACTTTGTTGTTTTTGAATTGCACTGCTTTTCAGTTCTAATTGGGGCAGTATTCATGCAATACTCACAAAGGGTTCAAAGAACCTCCTTGTTGTGATATGTGATTTCTTTATGCATTAGTGGCAATGCCATTATAAATTTGAAGTACCGGTTTTGCTTTCATGCTTCACTTGAACCTAAAGATGCTGTTTTCCTGTCAGCAATCTTTTTTGCCACCTTAAGCATCACTTGAAAGGTGGCATAGTGTAAGTTGCAATTAAGGATAAGCTGAGAGCATGGATGTCTGTCAGATTCATGTCTCTCATAAACTGCAAGTTCTATCACCAAGTTCAAATTTGGTTCATTTGTCTGAGGATGGACTATGTATGTGACTGCCCATGTGGGAATTAATCTTTGGTTCTTAAACTGGTAACATCTAAACTGAGAAATAGTGGCTTAGGGAATTCCAGGTGGATTGAACTCACAACTCCCACAAATCCTAGCAACCTAGCCCATGGGTAGAGATGATGGGATTTGCAGTCCAGCAATATTTGGAGGGCTTCAAGTTCCATACCTAGTTTAAGGGCAAGCTAAAATACTCTGCTCTGAAAAGAGTTTCATAGCCACAGTTGCTTCAGATACCAAAGAAAACTGGTTTAAAGAATATGGGTAGCTTTCTATGTACAAGATAATGGGGGAAGAAACTGAGCCACTCTGAGTCCTGAAGACATCCATGTTACTTTTTATTTTATCTTTTACTGTTCTCCAAAATATGGGAATGCAAATTTTATAGGGCTGTTGAATGGATAGCTGAGACCATGTAGAAGTTGTAGAAAGGTCAACTTCTATCACTGACTTCTAACGTCTAGTATTACCTAGATTATACCTCTTCATCCTTTCTAGTTTAGACACTTGAAGGCCATTATTGCGGGCGTTTTGTGACCCTGCTTCAAAATAAGCAAACCAAAAACAGCTTCAACTGGTTCTGAGTTATTAAGCTTTCTGAAGGAATGAATTCTTGTTTGCTCTCCCTACTGCTTGAAAAGCAGTTCATTTCAGCTCTTCTTTTTCTTTCTGTCCTGTTTAGATGTTGTGCTTGATTGCATCCTCAATTGAGGTTTTAGAAAGCCACAGTGATAAAAAAAAAGTCAAGTGAACAGTGTGGCTTTGTTATTGAACCAAATAACTGAAAAAATTGTAATCTTTTGAGGGATACTGATAGATAGGATGGTGATCCCTTTTCACCCACCTAGGGCATAACTCCCCTGGTGGACTAATTATTGAACTTACTCGAAATAGTCTTCTGAACAAATCATTGCATAATATATGCCAGAATGCAGTCCTCCGTTGGACTTACATCTGTCCAGGGTTTGTAGATTCATCAACTTACACAAGAAAATAATTTCCTCCAATGTTGGCAAGCAGACCTGTGCCCATTCCTTTGTTGGCCAATATTGCAGGTGTGTTTTCTCCAACACTGGTAGGTCTAAGACAGCCTTCAGGTCCTTCCCATGATTTGTAGTAAGGAAAAAACTGGCCTTTAGCTACTCTAAAACAAAAGCAGTACTGTTCACCAAGCAATGAGCAAAATGCATCCATAGTTGGAAGTTTATCAGCAATATTTATCAGATAAAAAGATTTCAAATAGCTGGGAATTTCTTTCAGTCATTCTTGTCACAGAAGTAACAGATGAAAGATGTTTCTGCCTGGACCCATAAAACTGCCAGTGCAATTTTATGTTGCCAGCAGTGGCAACAATAATTGTGTCCTGGTGGCCCTAAATTTGTTTAAGCCAAACTAATGAGCCTCTGGCTCCAAGGTTTATAGTCCTATTATAAAGTTCTGAGAACCTTCACAGTAACACAGTCCAAGTTCATTAGAGATATCCTTCAGGTTCTGCAACGTGTCATCAAGCTCTTCTATTCTTCAAATCAGGGCTAGTCTCTGTCAAGGCTCCCCTAACACTTTGCCACCTTAAGGTATCGTTAAAACTGGCCTTTATGGAGCACTTCTTGGCATCCTTAATTTCCTGGAAGGTAAAAATGCATGCAGATCTTAGATGTTGAGGCCTCTGTACCAAATATTTACAGGTAGTCCTCAGTTAACAGCCATAATTGGGACTGGGAACTTCGTTGCTAAGCAATACAGTTGCAGAGCAAAAAATCATGTGACCATGCCAACTTACAATGGCAGTTCTGGCTGCGGTGTTAAGTGCGATGTCATGTGACCACAACTTGTGACTTCCTGGTGGCTTCCCCCATTGACTTTGCTTGTCAGAAGCAAGCAGTGAAGGTCGTAAATGGTGATTACATGACTGCAGGACACTGCAAACATTGTAATTGTGTGCTGGTTGCCAAATGCCCAAATTGTGACCACATGACTGCAGGGACGCTGCGATGGCTGCAGCTTTGAGGACCAGCCATAAGTCTCCTCTTTCAGCACAGTTGTAACTTTGAACGGTTGCTAAACGAGTGGTTGCTAAGCGAGGACAACCTGTACTTTCATTGAGTTTTGAAAGAACCAGATCAGAACTAAAGTAACAGAACCTAGAGCTTGACTTCCAGAAAGCTTGGTGTAATTCTCCCCATTACTACATAGCTGGTTTGTTTAGAAATCTCTTCACCCCCTTAATTATATCATAAACAATCTGTCCTTTTTTGCTAACACGTTTCAGTGCTTTGCCCTCCATGGTTTTAAAAAGGAGACATAACAATGTTTTCTCACAGGATTGTCTTTCCCTTTCCTGGAGGAGGAGATTGAGTCAGTTTCTCATATTCAGCATTGATGTCTATTCTAACAAACTTTGGCACCTTAATTTTAAATAATTCCCTTGCTTGTGAAATGTTCCGGTAGGTCAGACAAGGAGAATGTAACCTTTCTACTAGCCAACCTATCACCTAAAATTTGTAGAAAGATTGCTAAATTCTTTTCAGTTGCTATTGCCACAAAAGGATTTGTGGTTTAGCTTTGATTTGCTGATCTCGAAGCCATCTCTGTCAATAGGGTCAGTGTTAGGATTAAGGTTTTAAAAACCCCGTTCTTTAAATAAATACCACAGTAAAGTTCTATTTTCAATTTGGTAACATTAATCCCTAATATTGATTATTGTTATTTTTTATTATTATTATTATTATTATTATTATTATTATTATTATTATTATTATTATGGCTATAAAAAACTTCTTACTTTACAGAATTTTTGTAGCAACAAATGGAGCTAATTGTATACAAGGTTAAATCCAAAGCAAAGATACTGTGATTCACCAAATCTTAACTTCTTGTCCTGAGGTTAGAAATTCTTCCTTATGGAGAAGCTTTTATCTGTGCAAAAGAAAATGGAACAGCCCTTGTTTGATGGTATTAAAGATCATCCTTAGATTATTGCCCTTTGGAGAGAAAAAGGGTCCCTTTGGCATATTAAAGGCTAACACACTGACTACAGCATGATGTTTATGTAGAATATAAACTACTTTATCAGATTCAGGAAAGGTTTCCTTAAATTTTAAGCATCTCTCTCTCGGTGTGTGCGCACACAAATGTATACATATACCCCATTGTTGGGGGAAATTATAAATAATGAGGGTAAAGGGAAATGAAAAACAAACAATACAGTAATAATGCTTTGTTAATTAATGTTAAATAGCCTGTAATTTTATAAAGCCCCATTCATTTGTGTTAGACATTCGGGAGGCCTCAAATTCCATAAATTATGTGAATCCCACACCTAATCTGCATTGTCTCCGTGTTCTCCCCCACTCCCGGTTTTCACATACAACTGAAAATTTATGGACCCCATGAGGAACATAGGGATATTGTATCATCAGCCTTTTTTCTCCTCTGCCGTCCAAGCCATGCTGGATTACCTTTCCAGTTTTTTCCCCCTTTTTTTATTCTAGTGTGAACACAACATAGTGAATATTACATGCTGCAGCTAAAACATACTTGCAATTGATTATTGATCAATCGATTGATTATGTGCTACTAAATCATTTTCGACTCCTAGCAACCACTCAGGTAGATTTTCTCCATGACAATCTGTCCCTAACCTAGTCTTTCAGGTCTTCCAATGGTGCTATCTCATCACCTCTGTAACTGAGTCCATCTACCTTGCTGTTGGTCGTCCTACCTTTCCCAGCATCAGAGCCTTTTCCAGAGAGCTGGGTCCTCTCATAATATGTCTGAAGTTGGATAATTTGAGCCTAGTCATTTGTGTCTTGAGTGAGAACTCTGGCTTGATTTGTTCAGTGATCCATTGGTTTGTTCATTTGTTCTTTATTTTGAGCAGTTTTGAGCAGGTTCAGAATCCCCCCAGTCATTTGGATAGACTATTGTGTGTCCTCTGTAATAAATAGTTACTTATATTCAGCTTTTAGTTAAGTGCTAGAGGACTGAACCAAGTGACAAAATTGGAGACCATAATAAATCAGATTAATTATGCTCCCTATCTATGTAGGGGTGCACGTGAATATTAGTATATTAAAACGTCCGTTACACATATTAGTCATATTTGCAGTAGGGAAATGTCCAGTGCCCTGGAAAAGGTGCTGAATCTTCTCTTCTTTTAGTCTACCTTTTATTACTCTCTCATTAACTGAGTTGGAAATAAATTAATATAACTCCTGGTATGATAGTTAATCATCTTCTCCATGTTCTAATTTGCTTCAAGAAATCATACCTAAGCTGTCTTTTGTAAGGTTTTGTTTTGTTTTGTTTGGCTCTTCCATTGCTGTCTAATCATCTTTGGCTTTGACTTTGGCTTTGGATCTTGCCTTGTACCTGCAGATGGCATGAGTAGTTAGAGGAGAGAACCCAGAGAGGTAGTATTGGAAACAGTGTCTGGCCTGTACTTTTTTCAATAGAGAGAGAAGTCAAATGGTAGTTGATGAACTCTTTAAACTCAGTGTGGGGATTCTGTTGTTGGGGGCCTCTAGCTATACAGGCCACAGCTATACTTTTTCTGCTTCCTATTTTACTTTAATCAGAGAAGAAGCTATGCAGAACAGAGATAGATAGCATACAGAACTTTAATGAATGACAGTTTGGATTTATTTGCAACTTCATCCATAAAACTTTTCTTTTGGATGAGGAAACAAGGACTGTGGTGCTTTGCTTCTGTCTTCACTTGCATATACACAATGATCTGAATACCCCCCCCAAAAAAGTTCCTAACTCACAAGTTTTCTGATAAAAAATACACACAAACGAGAAGGGAAAGATGGAGGCAGAGATAAATCAACCCAGTGTATATATGATTACTTCATTCATATATGTCTTGGATAGTTATAGTGTAGGAGCTAGGATAATGACCTAAAGTGTTCCTGGACAAAATGAGCTTGGAAGAAGAACTAAAGGAAATAACAGAGGGCTTTTTTCATGGAAGCATTCAGAAACACATTTCCAGGCATAGACAAGAGAAGATGGGTGAAGTTCATCTAGGAAGTAGGATATCTTTGGGTAGATGAGGGATATTGAGCAGAATGAGTGACAAAAAAAGAAATATTTGTAGCAGAGGCATCCACAGGATATGAAGCACTACCCCTTAACAACAGAAACTCTCCCATTTTTGTACATATGTGTGATGTTACAACACATGTACAAAAGTGATGGAGCTTGGACCACAAGAATGTGACACTGCTTTCATCATTTTAACCCCCTTTGACTCCCCACATGCAGACACCTCTAGTTAGCATACATGTACAGGCCATTCAGAAGGACACAGCTATAGAGAAACTTAAAAGTAATAGTGAAATAAATACTGAGAATTTAGTGAAAGAAAAATATTTAAGGAGAAACTTCCTCCCCTTTGTTCTCTGAAAATAGTCATGCAGACACTTAGCTTTTATGGCTGGACTGATTTGATAAGCAGTCAAGAATCCTTACATAGCCAATAAGCCCTTTAAACTTTTTTTTGTTTGGTTTGCTTTGTCTTTAGATTGCATCCCAGCGAATAAGCTCAGTGGATCTCTCATGTTGCAGCCTAGAGGATATGCCTGCCAATCTTTTTTATAGCCAGGACCTCACTCATCTCAATTTGAAGCAAAATTTCTTGAGGCTGAACCCTAGCTCATCAATGGTCAGAGGACTTGACGACCTACAAAGGTAAATGAGCTTTTTAAATCTATTTTGTTTTCCCTTGAAAAAAATAACAGTTGGTTTAAACTGTCTCTCAAAAACTTCTAGCTATATCTCTCTCTGTGTTTCACCGGGACCTTAACTGGGTGTGCCCAGAGTGATTTTCAAGAGCCCAACCCATTTTACATAACGATGGTATCATGGGAACTGGCTGATGCAAGAACATTTTACAGTGGGTGAATTTGTGGGAACAACACATTGCTAAAAATGGGTGGAGGCTAGAAAGAACACCACAGTGATCCATTGACCATGTTTAGCTGAATTATACTTGCAAAACAAAATGACAAATGGTCCACAGATTTTGCCACTCTGCTTGCCTGTATATGCCTTTATTGCTCATTTGTATTGTGTTGATTGCTTGCAAAAGAGAGAGAATCAACTCCCTTCTCATATAAAACATTTACTTTCCTTATGGTCTCTGTTAAAGACTTTGTCCACTCAGATGGTTGCTTACGAGCCTGAATGCTAGTTGGGGTCTTGGTTGAGGTTTGTATGCCTCTACGTTGTACAGTCTGTAGTGCCTATTCCTCCTGTACTAAACAGCTGTCTCTATAACTATATATTTTTTTTTGTGATGTAGTTTGGAAAGAGTTTAATGTGAAAAAGAAGGTTAGTTATCTTTCTGATTACTACAAATGGACTTGCCAGGAAAGCCCACTTAAGGCTGGGAGGGAGGATTAAGACTTCTTCCTGTCCCATGGGGGAAACAACTTCCTTTTAGTCACATGCACTGATTTTAGTTGATTACACTTCACCTTTGTTACTGAATAATTTTACTACAATGACAGGACTCTAGTGGCAAGAACATACATAAAATGCAGGAACAAGGTATAATAGTTAACACAGTAAAGCAGTTAGTGGTTTTGTGCCTTGGTCATTTGAATTCTCTCTGAGTTTGTTTCCAACTTGAGTAGGGTGGGATTGTCAGGTTCAGCTTTCAGTGACCAGAATGGTTCTTTGTGGTAAATCCAGCTACCATTCTTAGTCATTGAAATTGAAGACAACAGGAAAGGAATATACTACAGAAGTACTGTATTCTTAGGGAAGGTCAATATGGTAGTTAAAGTACCCTCTGTAATACAGTGCAACCGAAAGCTGTAGATGTAGATGCAAACCCATCTAATTGCTTCTTATGGCTGAATGTACCAGAGAAGGACATTCTGTAATCCATCTGCTGATGTATCCCCACATATCCTGTTCTGAAGGAAACAAATTCTGTGGACTGTTAGCCTTTCATCCCTTGAAAGATCTTTTGAGGTATATCCTTAGAGCCCTGCACATATCTAGCTTATGCCAAGCATCTGTTAATGAAAGCTGAAATTAGTTCTGAGCACCAGGTATGGTATAGAGGGCAACTCAGCAGAACATGTACAATGGTCTCAACTCTGCATCTGTAATATTGGGTTATATTCTGGTCTTTTTGGAGATCTGTGTCAAGACATTGCTTTATATCTCAGTTAGCTCTCTTCAGTCCCAGTACAAAATAAGGATAAAAAGAAATTGATGATCACTGCCGCAAGGTAGAGAGAAAGCAAGTATAGACCATGTGCTTCTTTACTAAGTGATCATTCTAGTAAAATTTCTGTGAAAGTCATGAAATTTTGCATCATTGCAATTTGTGTTGCAAAATGCTGGCTTTGATATATGCATAATCATAAATTTGCCAAATTATCTTCATGTAGCCCTTTTAATTTTTATGTTAATTTTTGGTCTGTGACTTTACAGCAAGCAAATATAACACACTCCATTATTACTGTAAAGGAGGTTGTTTGGAAAACCTTTTATCCCAGTCAGTACTTTATTAACAACTTTGTCCTGCACAGGACAGCTTTATCCTGGTCTAGATGCAGGGTTTAGACAGGAGATATAATGCTTTACAAGATAATTTTTGCTCCTATCTGGAAGGGTTGATCAAGTCAATCTCACATGTCTTACTGCATTGCCCATTTTGTCATGCCTGGCATTCTGACTTAATAGTGCTTTTATCAGCCAGTTGTGCCTGCAGGTCAGATAAGGAGAACACATCTTTCTATTAGCTTCTTCATCTACAGAATCTCCAGAATGGTTGCTAAGTTCTGCTTAATTGCTATTGCTGTAAAGGTGTTTAATTCTGGCATTGTTAACTTAAAAGTCATATATGCTGTCTGAACATGGAATAGTTTGTTTAGTCAACTCAGATAATAGTGATTTTGTTGTTCCTCCTCTCTTTTATTCTTTTTTCTCCGAGTGTACTAATATTGGACAATTGGTCTCTAAATAAAACAACTCAATTAGCTTCCTAAATAGCTTATTTCCCAAGAAGGGCTTTGCTGTGTAGTTGGCTCTTGATTTACTTTTCAACACATCAGCCACAGGCCCTGTTATGCCACCATCAAGTTGTGAATCCTTCTGCAAATTGTAAACAGTTTCCAGACATGCCTGCCCTGATTCCCTGTGCTGTTACTTCATGGGATTGCTTCAGTACTCTGTTCTATGTTCAGTTGGAGCTTTGAGTGCCTCTTCTCCTTCTGTTGGAACCACTGATATTGAGATTACGGCTGCTACCCACTTAGGCATAGTAATCATTCCACAGTATCCTTGGGTGGAAGATACAGTTTGTCTACTAGAACGATAGGTGCCCTGAGTTTGGCTAGGCTCCTTCCACTACTTCTTTATTATCTGTGTGGAGAAGTCTAGAAAAGGCACTTGGAGCTTCACCTTGGAGCCTACGGGAAATCCTTTTTCAGAACCATTGATTCCTTGCAGGGACCAACTGTAGGGTTTTGGGGAGTCTTTGATGACTTATAGGTATCACTAATAAGCAGAGCATTGTTGTTGTTGTTTATTCGTTTAGTCGCTTCCGACTCTTCGTGACTTCATGGACCAGCCCACGCCAGAGCTTCCTGTCGGTCGTCAACACCCCCAGCTCCCCCAGGGACGAATCCGTCACCTCTAGAATATCATCCATCCATCTTGCCCTTGGTCGGCCCCTCTTCCTTTTGCCTTCCACTCTCCCTAGCATCAGCATCTTCTCCAGGGTGTCCTGTCTTCTCATTATGTGGCCAAAGTATTTCAGTTTTGCCTTTAATATCGTTCCCTCAAGTGAGCAGTCTGGCTTAATTTCCTGGAGGATGGACTGGTTTGATCTTCTTGCAGTCCAAGGCACTCTCAGAATTTTCCTCCAACACCACAGTTCAAAAGCATCGATCTTCCTTCTCTCAGCCTTCCTTATGGTCCAGCTCTCGCAGCCATATGTTACTACGGGGAACACCATTGCTTTAACTATGCGGACCTTTGTTGTCAGTGTGATGTCTCTGCTCTTAACTATTTGATCGAGATTTGTCATTGCTCTTCTCCCAAGGATTAAGCGTCTTCTGATTTCCTGACTGCAGTCAGCATCTGCAGTAATCTTTGCACCTAGGAATACAAAGTCTTTCACTGCTTCTACATTTTCTCCCTCTATTTGCCAGTTATCAATCAAGCTGGTTGCCATAATCTTGGTTTTTTTGAGGTTTAGCTGCAAGCCAGCTTTTGCACTTTCTTCTTTCACCTTCATCATAAGGCTCCTCAGTTCCTCTTCACTTTCAGCCATCTGCATATCTGAGATTGTTAATGTTTCTTCCAGAGATTTTAACTCCAGCCTTGGATTCCTCAAGGCCAGCTTGTCGCATAATGTGTTCTGCGTACAAGTTGAATAGGTAGGGTGAGAGTATACAGCCCTGCCGTACTCCTTTCCCAATCTTAAACCAGTCCGTTGTTCCGTGGTCTGTTCTTACTGTTGCTACTTGGTCGTTATACAGATTCTTCAGGAGGCATACAAGATGACTTGGTATCCCCATACCACTAAGAACTTGCCACAATTTGTTATGGTCCACACAATCAAAGGCTTTAGAATAGTCAATAAAACAGAAATAGATGTTTTTCTGAAACTCCCTGGCTTTTTCCATTATCGAGCGGATATTGGCAATTTGGTCCCTAGTTCCTCTGCCTTTTCTAAAGCCAGCTTGTACATCTGGCAATTCTCGCTCCATGAACTGCTGAAGTCTACCTTGCAGGATCTTGAGCATTACCTTACTGGCATGTGAAATGAGTGCGACTGTTCGATAGTTTGAACATTCTTTAGTGTTTCCCTTTTTTGGTATGGGGATATAAGTTGATTTTTTCCAATCTGATGGCCATTCTTGTGTTTTCCAAATTTGCTGGCATATAGCATACATTACCTTGACAGCATCTTCTTGTAAGATTTTGAACAGTTCAGCTGGGATGCCATCATCTCCTGCTGCCTTCTTATTAGCAATGCTTCTTAAGGCCCATTCAGCCTCACTCTTCAGGATGTCTGGCTCTAGCTCACTGACCACACCGTCAAAGCTATCCCCAATATTGTTATCCTTCCTATACAGGTCTTCTGTATATTCTTGCCACTTTTTCTTGCTCTCTTCTTCTTCTGTTAGGTCCTTGCCATCTTTGTTTTTGATCATACCCATTTTGGCCTGGAATTTACCTCCGATGTTTCTAATTTCTGGAAGAGGTCTCTTGTCCTTCCTATTGTATTGTCGTCTTCCACTTCCGCGCATTGCTTGTTTAAAAATAATTCCTTATCTCTTCTGGCTAACCTCTGGAATTTTGCACTTAGGCTCTGTGAATTGCATAAAATCATCATCTGGAAGCTGAGCCTCAAGAGAGATGAGATTGAAGCCTGTTGTGTGACTCTCTCTTCATTTCCTCTGAGGATTCAGAGGTTCCTCATTACTTAGGGCACTAGTGGTTGAGGATCCTCCATCTTCTGGAAACTTTTTCTCTGCCTCTGATACTTCCAGAATATCCATCTCTGTCTTGCATATCTTCTCTCTAAGAGCTTTTGGATGACTTGCTCTTTCCTTTTTACCTTTACTTCATGGATGTGAGAAGGATTGTAAGTGGGATTCACTTGATGAGCTTCTGAAGGTAAGGGTGGCTACCTCTTCTTTATTCCTTCCTCATCTGGAATGTCCTCTACTTGCCATGAGATGGTTTAAGATTGGGCTGAGTTGGTGGGGGGGGGCAGGGCAAGGCTGTTTGTGGCTCCCCTGTTCTGCAGAGGTAGACCTGAACAATGCAGCCTTTCCCTCCTCTGGTCCCTGTGCTGCTCTTTTAGACCATGTTAGGCCAGTGCATGTTTCTTCCACTCCTTCCCTCATCTGCCATACCTTCATATCTGATGTCCTTTGGTTTTCTTGCATCCATTCTGCCAATGCAAAATAGGAAGATGTAGCCTATTTGTCACAGCCTAGGGGGTGTGAGTGCTGCTGTGCCGCCTTTTGTTGCTTAAGCAATGAGCCAGGCTGTAGGAGGGTCATTGCAGATGGCACAGCCAGATGTGTGCTCCTGCTGCAACAAGCTCATCTCAGTTGGCACCATGTGTAGTCCATCGGGGGAGTGGTCTTTGATTTGGCTATGTTGCAGGTTCAGTGACAGTTCTGGTACTTACTTCTTCCTGTTGTGTGTAGGGGGGTCCCTTCTCACTTTTCTCCACTGTCTCTGGAGGCCTTTGCCTGATGGCTCAGCCCATTCTTGTAATTAACTGATGGGCTGGTTCTAATGGCTTTCCTTCTCCTAGTCTCCTAGAGATTAGCCACCATGTGGTTTCCTGGCTGTGGCCTGTTTCCAGCATGCCAACCAGCAGGGATATAGTTGCTGAAGTTGCCTCTCCAATCATATCTTTCTCCTTCTTTGCCCGCCACTCTCAACCTGGCACTTTATGAATGTGTCCTATAAATGCCCATAATTGCTAATTAACATTACTAGTTTGCAATTCCCAGAATTGTAGTCCAACATTCTGTAGGGCATTATATTGCAGTGATTGATCATTATGAATATGCAGAAAATACACCTGCATTTTCTAACAGGTGGTACATTTTGTGGCAGATCCTCTTGATGGCCATCAGCATATTATAATAAAAACATACATAGCAGAAGGTGCCCAATCACCCAAACCCTTCCTGCTTTCTGAAATGAACCTTGTAAGGGAATCACTAGGCCCTTCTGGTCATGATTTTGGTATGATTGAATTACCAAATTATTATTTTTAAAACTATCTGGTTTTCAATACCCTTATTCATAAGTAAGTCATTCTGTGATTATCAAGTGCTTCTTAATTTTATGACTGCTTTTCAGTTAAAAACATACAGACTTTCCTTTGCTGAAGTTGGATCTCATTCATTCTCAGATTTCCCCCCCTCCATATTAATGTAGGGAGAGAGTCTATTGTATTTCATATCTTTCATCTCTGAGGGCATAATGGTGTGGCTTCTCCAAGGAGAAGAAACTTGCCATAAGGTACTAATCCTTCATTGCCATTAATAGTAATCCATTTCCCTTAATGGAAAAGAAACAGAGACTTAGAGTAGTTGCTGTGGCCAGCCATGACCCGTGTGCACCTGGAAAGCACAGATGACCTCAGGTGTTAAGGCAGACAGAATACATTCAGAAGCATTGCCCTCTGGACGATCCCACTCTGTGGAGGATAAAGTGCCTCAACTGCTTCCTGCTTCAGTCCTCAGAGTCTCTGGCTCTCAGCAGGTACTAGCAGACGCAATGCCTTGTGCTCTTCTGCTTCCTGTGAGAAAGCACAAAAGCTGTGCTATTTTTCTGATTTTTAGATGCCCTAAAATTCTATGCTAGTTTTAAGCCAAATATATAGTGCCCATATTTTGTCCTGAACTACTCTTAATCCTATATTAAGTGGATAGGCCTTGCTTAAGCACAATTCAAATTGATTTCCAAATTAGACAAGTTCAGTTTAAACATGCACATAGACTAGTTCATCTCTGGATGGACGTGAAAGATTCTTTGCTGTGCTGTTTTGTAAATCTCAGGTATTGCAGCTGTAAAGCCCATCTGTTGGATAAAGTTGGACCACTCTTGCTATCAGCTCATTCCACGGTTTTGGCAATTCATTTCTCAACCTTTATTTTCCATCTGAAGAACAAGTATGGTTGGTTTGGTTCCGACTAACCTGCTTTTAAGAATAACTATACAAAATCTATACTTGGTATATTTATCAAGTACTATATGAAAGCGTAAGGACAGTACCAGAATTAGCAGTATAGTAATATCAAACCAGACAGACAAAATGGGTTCTTCGGTAAAGCCACAGTACGCTTATTGAACTTTCAGCAAATTAACACAGATAAGCCTTCATTTTCCTATTTTGAAAATTGACATGACAATCTACTTTACAAGAATAAAATCCTTGCCCAAAGGCCTAGTTAACGATGAAGTGCTTTACTGCACCATGTACAATACAACTTCTCGAAAGGAACATTTTCATTGTGCATGCAGCTCATTGGCAAAAACAGATTGAGCTGATTTGGTTTCTGGAGCTTGCCAAGATCTCCTGTTGGCTCTATTCTGAATAAATAATTGTTCAACCATAAGTGCTTTGGGAGGAAGAACTTGGGAGGAATGTTTGGAGATTGTTCAATATCTTTAACCTGGAGAAGAGAGGATTGCAGGGAGGTAGCTAACTGTCCAAGAGTATAACAGGTGATCTTGTAGAAGGTAAGATTGAATTGAAGAGTTGAAGGTAAGGTTGAAGATTGAAGAGTTGTTTCATAATACAGAGCAAGAAATAAAGAGTTTAAACTACAAGGAAGTAGATCTCAGTTGGACATTAGAAAATTGTCTGCTCGTAAGAGCTGTTCAGCAACGGAACAAACTGCCTTGGGAAATGGTGGTGCTTTGCATGAGGTGCTTAAACAGAAGCTGGATGGCCATGTGTCAGGGATGCTACAGTAGTGAATTCCTCCTTGGGTAG